>NC_138240.1:3326843-3391843 GCF_964197995.2 Scardinius erythrophthalmus | reverse complement strand
TGATGAGCAGAAGAGACTTAAACAAAAACATTAAACACTAAAAAAAGTAGTGTATATATTAAACATCACCAATAATGTCTTTATCTTGTCCCTGTAGATCTGATGTCAGCGTATTGTCAGTGGATCCCAGAGTCTCTTCATGCAAAGGTCGGTAAAATCTGGCCACCGATCTGACACACAGTGACCTCTGACCTTTCTGACCACATGTTGGACCAGCACATCAGCACAGTAAGACACTTTTAATGAACAGGATCTTCCTGCTTGTGCCTCATTCTCTGACGGCTCATGGATGGGTTACTCTGAAAGCCTGTGGACACGTGAAGAATGTCAGCACCTCGTGAGGCATCTGGGTGGAAACTGGACTTTTGTAGACGTATCTTCACAGATCAGAACACCAGAACAAATAAATTCCTGTTTTAAACAACCTCGTGTCTCCATGCTGTCTCTTCTTGCCTTTATCTCGCGACAGAATGTTTGCTAACAGCGTAATGTCAGTTGCTTATAATGTTAGAGATCAAACCTATAACACTGAGTATTAAAGTGTGTGTGTGGGTGTGCTGGTACTTTAAGTGCATTATTTGGTAACACTTTATTTTACTGTGTCCTTGTTACATATGTTACATGTACTTACCATAGTAATAACAGTAAATTATGCATAATTACATGCAACTAACCCTCAACCAAACCCTAATCCAGGGCTATTCAATTGGCGGCCCGCGGGCCAAATGCGGCCCGCCAATCATCTCCATGCGGCCCGACGGCACCAACCTCCCTCCTCCTCTTTTCCTGGCGGTGCGGCTAATTCAGTTTGATACTCGCTCCGATTGACCTGAGAAACGTTTTACGTGCGAATATTTCAGCAGTTATTATATGTGTCCCGAATTTATGTCGACTGAACCAGCGATAGGCTACCAATCATTCATGAATGAAACATTCTTTTGGTTCGATTCTAAACGCGCTTCATGCATACGGTCTAAAACTATTCGGATTCATTCGGACCGCTCCGTCACTGAATCATCTGAAGCGGTTTCTCGTTCAGTACAGTATAACAACAAATAGCGATGTTTTCAGTTGTTTCACTAACGTTATTTGTTTCAACACGGCCCAGCACGGAGTTGCGTTTACTCCCGGTCCCGGACACTATATTAACCAGCGTTGCGACAACCAGTGGGATTGGGAAGCGTGACAGAAACCTCTCTGTTACAAACCACAAATCACTCGATGATTTAATTAGTATTAAATCGGATGAAACAGCCTCAACGTTCCCAACAAGACTGATGAGGAAAGCAGGAGAAACATTGTGGCATGAACGAAATTAGAAGACTTTAAATCCGCTAATCACCTTTACAAACATTTACCATGAATGTACTGTAGTAATTTACCATGGTTGGGCAGAAATGTGCAATATTTATGTTGAATACTATGTAGTAATAAATAAATATAGTAAATATATATACTATAATATTATATAGTATAATAGTAAATATAGTGATTTATATTGCATTAGTTTTATTAGGTGGGTAGAGGAATATATAATTAATGCTTGTTATGAAATTATGTCAGTTTCTTTGTAAGGTGCATAGTTTTTAACTTGTGTTTAGGCATTTTTTATACAGTGGGAACGAGTAGCCTGTGGGTAACAAGTCTCACTGTCAGAATATTTTCATTTAAGCATAACAATTATAAATACAATAATTATTATTTCTCACCAACAGCTATACGTTTGTATAAATAATTTATTTGTTCCAAGGAAAATAGTTGTACACAGCTGTAAATTATCAAGTTTTTTTATTTATTATGGTTTTATATATTTGCATACTGTTGGGTACCACATTTCCAAGTAAATACCACATTTTTTAGGGTAACTTTAACTTATTTATTGAAAATGTTGTTTCAATAAATAAGCTAAACCCCCAAACCAACCCACCGGCCCGCCTCAACTTTTCGATTTGATAATGCGGCCCGCGAATGAAACTAATTGAATAGCCCTGCCCTAATCCTACCCTAACCCTATAGTAAGTACATGTAGTTGCTTAATTTTACTCAGTACTTAAATATATAATTACACTGTAACAATGACACCTTAAAATAAAGTGTAACCCTTTATTTTACGGTGCCCTTGCAACATGTACTTACCGTAAACAGTAAATTCTGCATAATTACATGCAACTAGCCCTCAACCAAATCCTAATCCTACCCTAACCCTATAGTAAGTACATGAAATTACTGAATATTACTCAGTACTTAAATATATAACTACACTGTAACAATGACACCTTAAAATAATGTGGAACCCATTTAAATAAAATATGATAAATAAATAAAATGTAACCCAGGTGGTGAAAAAAATACCATGATGCACAATTTCACTTTTTTAATTTTTAATTTTTTTGGTTACAAATTGACCAAGCTTGGTTTTTCCATCTTGTGATCTGTATTTGTGTAATTCTTATTTCACTTCCACAAAATTGTGCTTGTGACAGTGAAATATACGTATTGTTTTATTACTATCCTTGAAAAATAAATTATAGATTATAAACATTATAGCATTCATCCAGCTCAGATAGTAGGATAAAAAATATTTTGTGATAAAAGCATCTGACAAATGTGTAAATGTAGATTTATAATATTGGTAATCAAGCCTTTAAAAAGAATGATCATCATTGATAAAACTCTGCATGTAGTTGTGTAAGATTCTCCATTTGGTGATGAGGAAGAAAATGATTTGCCTTGTGATATTTTATCTTCATTGAGATGCTTTTATAGTTTTTATTAATCTTTTTATTTATTTTCCTTTTTGACTAAAGATATTATTGATTTTAGTAAATATTTTGGTAATTTTGTGTTTTTGTCATTTTAGTTTTTTTTAAATGTCTAGTTTTTATAGTTTCATTTTAATTTTAGTTATTTTAGTATATCAAGTTAAACTAAATGAAAATGAGAAATGTTGCCTTGACAACAAGCTAAAATAAAATATCTTTTAATATTTTATTTTTATTAAAAAAATGTATTCCAAGTCATTAGAATGTTTTAGTTAACAATAAAAACCGTATTGTTTAAATATAATCACAAATGTTTTTTTGCATTGACATTATTTTCATGATAATTACATAACCTCTCATTACTATATATATATATATATATATACACACACATACAATACATACACGTACACACGCACACACACACACACACATATATATATTTATTTATACATATGTATATATACTACATACAAACACACACACATATACACATACACACATGTATAAACATATTTACATATATATATATAATATGTGTACAGTATATACACACCTCAGAGTTGATTAAAAGCCTGCATGTAGTGTATGATGTCTGACTCTCACTATTAATGGCTGTTTTCACTCGTCTTCTCTTTCACCTGAGGAAACTATGTTCTTAGAGGTCATGTAGGGAGTAAGACAAGATCTCTTGAATATTTCTGTACTTGTCAAGTGAGTTCCTAATCGCGGCCCCTCCTTCGAGCGCTGCTGAAAGTGAATTACTAAGGGCCATTGTTTCTGATTGACTTTTAAGTGTCTTGTTATGTGACGGCAGTGATACCCTCCACTCAAGTGCTGCTTTTGTTGCTCTTATCTGCTCAGCTGAGATTTTATTTCACAACTTTCTGCTGCTGGGGGATGAAAAAATGCAAGAGTTTGTGCAGCAGGTGCGGAGATGTTGCATAAGTGAGGTGTGCATGAAGAGCCTGAGGTTTACAGCTCTGGCACTGAGTGTTCCTGCAGGACGCAGTACAAAGAGGCCTTGAAATAAAGTAGAAAAAGCTTGGAGATTTCGTTGAACCGCGATAGGCGTGTATCAATTACTCCCACACACACACACAAGTACATGCACTTCTCCTTAAGTAGCTAAATCCTTTGACTATACATCATTTTGAGTCATTACGAGAATCTCACAAAAATATCTAGGTCATATTCCACAACGCACAACCTTCATTTTTTTTTCTTCAAGAAAATTGTGTTCTTTCTATTTTTAGGACCATTAAGATTTTTTTTGCATTGACACTGTTTTCATGACAATACCAAGGTTTTTTTTTTTTTTGGTGATGAGGATTTTTTTTTCTTTTAAATACCTATTTTTACACAGCATAAATGCTTTTCTTACTCAGCATTTTGTAAGAATCTTGGTTTCAGTTCAAATATCTAAATTTTCTTAAATCAAGATGCATTTACTGGATATAAGTAAAATGACGTAAGATAGAAAATTAATCTTGCTTCCAATTGATTTAAAATGATTTTTCTTTATCCCATTGGCAGATCATTTTGCTTTTTTTAAGCAAAAACTTTTTTTTTTTTTTTTCAGAAAACAATACATGACATTTTACTTGTATGGCAAATGCATCTTGATTTAAGAATTTTTAGATATTTGGACTTTAAACAAGACAAAAATACTAAGAAAGAAAGTTTGCAGTTTAGGAGCATGGATTTATTTATATTTTTTACATTTTATTATTTTCATAAATTATATTCAGAATGTACTCATTACTGTTATTTGGGGGGGGGGGTATATCAGTGCTATTTTAGTGTTATTTTTATACTATTATAGATTTTTATTAATATTTTGAATTGGCTTTTATTTTCATTTTAATTTAAGTTCAATGTATTTTTCGTTCAGTTTTAGTTTTTTATTTATTTTCATTTTATTTCCATTTATAATTTTACTGCTTAAAAATAAACTTTTTTTTAAATTAGTTGCTAAGCCAAAATCTAACATTTTCATTTAGTTTACTTTTTTCATCTAATATTTATATATAGGCCTATATATTTTTCCAGCTAGGCTATATTTAAAATTATATAAATTAATAAAAAAAAATTCACAAAAATGTTCTCTCTCTCTCTCTCTCACACACACACACACACACAGTAATGAGAATTTGGAGGTTAAACGCACTTATTTGCAATGAAAATAATTTGACAGTCAAAAGACTTACTGGCTTCATTTTGTATGCACTTGCTATGTGTAATTATTTTATGCATTTCTATGTTTATTTTGCGCTGTAAGCTTTTTAAATGGTTAGTGAGCTTCACTCATGTATGTAATTCTGTTTTCAATGGTTTGTGTGTGTGTTCTTGCTTAACCTACATTGAGAGTACCAAATGTCCCCACAAAGGAAATGTGAACATTTTGACATCGTGGGGCCATTTCGTCGGGCCCCATGAGGAAAACAGCTTATAAATCACACTAAGTGATGTTTTTTGAAAATGTAAAAATGCTAAAGTTGTGTGTGATGGGTAGGTTTAGGGGTAAGGTTAGTGTAAGGGGAGATAATATACAGTTTGTACAGTATAAAAAACATTACGGCTATTGAGAGCCAATGTAAAGATATAAAACAAGTGTGTGTGTGTGTGTGTCTGTCTGTCTGTCTGTGAGAGTGGGATCCCTCCCTGGCCTCAGGGAAGTCAGAGGGGGAGGGTAACGCTCACTAATCTCGTGCAAAATGGAGTGAAGCAGCGCCACGCCCAGTGAAACATGTCTGTCCTGCTGTGGGAGGAGTGGTGGGAAACACTGCCAGCTCTAGTGGAGGAGGGAGTGGCCGCTCGAGAGAAGCAGAAACTAAAAAGACGTGTTGAGTCAGTCATTACCTGACAGCTCTCCAAACACACCGCACAGACCCGACGAGAAGAGAAAACCAGCAGCTAACAGTTACCGAGAGAGAACCAGAACCAGAGGAGGAGAAATGAGGGACGCAGTGAAGAAAGGAAACGGAGAGAAGAAAACTATGGGTAAGAGTTGCCTTGTTCTGATTCAGTCCTGCCTCCTCCCTCTGAACTTCTTCCTGATGTTTCCTTCATTGTCCTGGCGCTTTGGATCATGCATTCTTTTGCTCCTCCTGCGGTTTGTCCGAAATGACTCGTGCATACAGTCAGAAAAATGACATAATGCATTAAAAACAACTTGTTGAAAACACTGATTAAATTTATGGCTCTGCACTTTAGAATGAAACTTTCTCTCGCTGCAAAACAAACAGCAACCTTCACTCTTGACCTCCTGATATATGCGTCCTCCCACTTTTCATGCCTTCTGTCATTCTTTCACTCACTGACACACGTGTTAAAGCTAAAGAGGCTCATCTGTGAGATTCCTCATGGCTTCGGGTCAGATCTCTCACACACACACACATTCCTGTCTTTCATCGCGAGCGCGTTTCTCTCGGGGCAAATGCATGAACGCGTCACTCTCGAGGCAACTTTGCTTGATGAGGGAGAGAGAGGAGGAGGAGGAGAGTGAGTGTGTGTGTGTGGGGGGGGGTCTTCATCATAACTTTTTGTGCTTCTTTACCCAACTATTGTTACTCGTGCCCTTGTATCCCCTTTTCAAATCATTCCTTGGTGTAGTGGTTGAGATCTGGGGTTGCAACTGAAAGGTTGTAGGTTTGAATCCTGCATGGGTGTATCTTATTTTTTAGTTTAAACAGTAAAAAAAGCTGAAAAGTAGCCCACTACACACATGTTAAATCTTTTTTTTTTTCTCAAGAATAGAACCATTAAGATTTTTGCCATTTTAACACTATTTTCATGACAATTGTAAACACAATTTTATAATTACTAAAAAAAATTAAATGCGGTAACAGATTTTTTATATATTTTTATATGTTATATATTTTATTTTTCCACATTACAGTAATAATTGAATGATTCTTTTAATGTAAATTATTAATTTAGGATTTATTTTCAGTATAAATTTGTGATATATTTGTTATATATATATTATTTTTATTTTTTGTGCTGTCAAATCAATTAATTTTTTGCTTATATAATATATGTGAGTGTCTGTCTCTCTCTCTCTCTCTCTCTCTCTCTCTCTCTCTCTCTCTCTCTCTCTCTCTCTCTCTCTCTCTCTCTCTCTCTCTCTCTCTCTCTCTCTCTCTCTCTCTCTCTCTCTCTCTCTCTCTCTCTCTCTCTCTCTCTCTCTCTATATATATATATATATATATATATATATATATATATATATATATATATATATATATATATAGACACTCACATTAAACACAAACTTTTGTTAGGTGTGATTAATCGGGAATACTCAATTTGACAGCCCTAGTATATGTATTGTATAATAGTATAGTCAGAATGAGATATTTTGGGCCTTAAAAATCAAGCCTATTTAAGGGACCATTGCATTTTTTGGTAGCTGAAACACTAATTAAATTAGCTCAAATGTTTGATAAACACAAAGGATGGTGCAGAACTTTATAACGGATGTTCCAGTTCTGCGGAAATCATCAGATCTTCCATACGCTTGATCAAGATGCTCCACCTCAGGTTATTCCAGGTGAACTCTCCAACAATCTACTAAATGACTAGTTACTAGAAGCTAATTATCGTAAAATTGAGTGACAGGTCCGTACAGACTTTGTGCTGAATCGTCATTCATAAAATGTCACGCATGACCCAACCATACTGTGTTTGTTAATTACATATTTTTGATTAATGGTAAAAGTGCACACCCAGTTCCATTTAACACATTTCACTGTGGTTAAATGCATTCCTTCATAACCACAGATCAAATGTTGGTTTACAAAAGGTTTTTCTTTATATTTACCATGACCTTTGAAGTACACATGACCCGTAGCTTGAACAATAGTGTTTGTGCTGTAGAAGAGCGATGATGCATCTCATCCTGAAAGCCGTCGTGACATGATCGAGCTGTTTGATGTTTGTAAGAGTTTCCAGAGCTCAGATAAAGTGTGTATTAGTACTAGTAGTAGTAGCCACTCATCCAGTGCTTGTTATCTGCTCTCACTAGCCAGGGGGAGATTTGGAAGATGTCTGGACAAGCTCATGTCGTATCAAGCCGAGTCTTGCTGTTATTAGAGAACTTTGACTTGCCTACAAATCCAACAAGAGAAACTCAAAGCTTTGACTCTTTGAATGGATGGAGAAATCTGTGGGGTTTTATATGATTTCAGTCACGTGCATCTGAGCCTTTAGAAGTACTATTACTGTAACACATCAGATAGTGCTGTGGTAATTTGATATACTCTACCAGTCAAAGTTAGGAAACCTATGATTTGAATTGGTTTCTTATGAGCCTAAAAATCTAAATACTTGAAATTAGTTTTGTAGACAAATTGATTATGTATTATTATGTATTCATTTCTTTACAAAAACTTTTAAACATTTGCTTATCTATCTATCTATCTATCTATCTATCTATCTATCTATCTATCTATCTATCTGTCTATCTGTCTATCTGTCTATCTGTCTATCTGTCTGTCTGTCTGTCTGTCTGTCTGTCTGTCTGTCTGTCTGTCTGTCTGTCTGTCTGTCTATCTGTGTATATATTTATTTATCAGTATAAATGACTAAACTAGTTTTTACATTGACATTTAATTTTTCATACCTTATTGGCTTTTTCTTTTCAATTTGTTTACTCAAAAATTGAACAATAATTAAATCCAGAATATATATATAAAAAAAAAAAAAAACGGAAGATGAAAAATAAAAACAGAAACACATCTTGAAAATGTTTAAAACAAAAACAGTTTAGCTTCCCAAGTAATTGCATCTTGTTTTAAGGATGTTTTGATATTTTTACAGGAAGATAAACCAATCTTTTTCATTTAATTTAATTTTGAATATTTATGTCCACACTCCACAAGCACTGCATACAACGGTATAAAATGATAACTTGATGAAATGATTAAGTAAACTTGTAATAAATGTATGTATATGGTACACCAAGGTACTTAAACACGTGAAACTCAGAAAATAAGAATATCGTGCAAAAGTTATCATTTTGATGATTATGGTTTACAGCTTTATGAAAATCTCAGAAAAATACATTCAAATTACATGAAATCAATTGAAAAAAAAAAGATTTTAAACACAGAAATGTCGGCCTTCTGAAAAGTATAATCATGCATATGTATATAGTTAGATATACTAAATATATTAGTTTCACCTTTTAATTAGAATTTTCTGAAATGCATGAACTTTTGCACGATATTCTAGTTTTTCGAGTTTCACCTGTAGTGGTGTTATTATGGTACAAAGAAAACATTGTACTGCCATGTCTAAAAAACATGGTAGTACCATGGAGCTATTGAGTCAGTGGACTCTAGGATGGAAAACCTTTATTGTTCTTTCTTCAGTTTCTTTCGTGGCATTTGAACAGATTTCCTAACTCTCTTAGTCTTATGTAACTCTTGTTTTGGCTTGAAGCACATTTTTGAGCTCAAAGTGAAGAATGCTTTACCCCCCTTCACTCTGCAGATGTCTCATGTTCAGAGAACGGGAGAAAAGCGACTGGAAGCAAAAAAGTTGATGACGGGTCATTTCCTGTGAAGGTTCAGGGTGCAGGTGTCGAGTCCTTCGAGCTGCAGGTGAGCTTTCATCATCAGCGCTAGTCAAATATACGTCCCTGAGTAAAGTGAGTTTTGGGGTGTAACCTCAAATTTAGTAGTCTAGTTTGTGTTGATCAGCAATGCAAATCTTTTCAAATATGTCAACAGAACATCAAAATATGCAAAGCACATGCTTAAATGTTGGATAAAGTGTGTTTTCTCTGCAGGTTCATGGATTCTGGCTGGTCCAGGATGCCATCATGACTGTACTGGGCAGAGAGGAGGTGGCACCTCGCACATCTATCGCTCTGGCCCTTTCAGGTGTGACCCTTGACCCCATGACTGAGCTCCAGGGCGTCAAGGGCTTCAAAGCTGGAGTCACTCTCCGTTTAGTTGAAGGTAAACTGCAAGATCTTCCATGTGGAGTGTTTTCTTTTGTTCACTTCTAATAGACTTACATATATTAGACATGGATATAAGGTCCTTATAAGGTTTCCACAGTCACAGAAAACCTGGAAATATCAGGGAATGTTGTGTTTTTCTGGCCTGAAAAGGTAATTGTGGAGATTCAAGGATTTCAATTGTAAATCAATTTTTTTTGTAGTTATAAAACATTTCATTGGCTAGATATTGCTCAAGTTTACAGGAAAACCTGTTCACAAGCCTTAAACTTGTGTGAATCATTTATTTGAGTAAGTTTGAATGAATCAGTTGAACCTGGTCACAAACTCATTTTGAATTTTGAATTATTTATATACGATTATGGGATATATAAATAATATGTGTGTGTGTGTGTGTGTGTGTGTGTGTGTGTGTGTGTGTGTGTGTGCATGTATGTATATGTATATATATATATATATGTATACATACATACATACATACACACACATATGTGTGTATATATATATATATATGCATGTGTATACATATATATACACATACACATACATACATACATACATACACACATGCATACATACACGTGTGTATGTGTGTATATATATATATATATGTATGTGTGTATGTATGTATGTATGTATGTATGTGTTTTTATTTATAATAATAGTTATAGTAATATAGTAATATTTATATTTTTGTAAATTTACACTTTATTTCAATTACCGAAAAACAGTTAGTTAACAATAACAGCACTGATCCAGTATCTAGCTTATCCAGTGATCATAAACCTCATGAAAATTCATTGGTCAGAAACTGTGGAAATCATGTGGTTTATTGCTGGTGTAACAATCCAGTTTGAACACCTGTGAGACCAGCTGGTAACTGGTTTATTGTCCAAGGTTGTCCAGTCTAGGCAGGTTGTGCTGGTCAGCCATCTTGGACCAGCTAGAAACCAGCTACCATGATCCAATTTAAGCTGGTTTCAGCGAGATTTTCCACAGGGATCAATGGGTTTCTTTTCTATACAGGTTTTGCAACTTCTTGATTTTATTGCAAACCCTTTTGATGACAAACTAATGAAACCTTTCTCAGAGCCAAGTGAGTCACATGGCACTCAATATGAGTAATGTGGGAAAGTAGATGATTGAATAGATGATGTTATTGCTCATTGGAAATAATCATAGTCTTGCAAGATGAGACGCATTGAAATTCAGCCGATCAATAGAGCTGGAGAAAAGGCCTGATTTTGGGATCATAAAGTGAGTTTTGTGTGCATGTTATAGAGCCGTACTCCCCGCGGTCGGCACAGGCTCACCTGGCACGTGTGCAAGAGATGCTGAAAACTACCGGGCCCCAAGATGCCTTGATGGAGGGCCGATCACCCATTGTATTGAACACACTCACCCAAACGCCTGGTAAGAAATAGATAAAACGCTTGTATTCAGTACTGCCTCTAAATAATTTAAAATGCATTCATTATTTGTATGCCCATGGCAGTGAGACTCTCTAATTGTGTGTTTATGTGTGTATTAGAAGCCCCTCCCACTCTGCACTCATCAAAGAACAGACGAGCCAATAGTAAGACAGAGCAGCCAGCTGAAGCCCCGCCCCCTCCTGCCTACATTCACCCTGGAGTTTCAGATCTCCCTCCTCTGACGACCCTGCTGCCCATCAACACACACAGCGAAGTACGACAAATAACACAATACAAATAAACCTTTAGGCATTTGACTTTGTTTTTTATGACTCTCACAATAAACGCAACTAACTGATTCTCTTTCAGGCTCCCAGTTACCTGCTCGACCTGTCACTCAGCTGTTGGAACCCTCCCCCTGGCTTCCGGAAACTGCAGGGCGACTTCCTGTACATCAGTGTCCACACCCTGGAGGGCAAGCAGTGTGACATCACTTCCTGCCCACGTGGGTTTTACCTGAACAGGTAAGACTGTGTGTTATTATGACAGTGTTTGTAGTTGCATGCTACCATACTATTAAAATTATTTGCATTTGAATAGGAAGCAAAATCCATGATTTTTAACAACTGTTTCTTGATCTCACTGTTAAAGGTCCCATGGCCTGAAAATTTCACTTTATAAGGTTTCAGGCAGTCGCTCAGTGTTTGGATGCACAAATGAACACAAAAGTATTTTTTTTAGGGCTGTTTTCGACTAAGGATTTTCATAGTCGAATCAGATTCGTTAGATTTTGCCGTAGTCGACTGATAGTCGACTCTTTTTTTTTTTTTTTTAAAGCAGCTAGATTTTTTCCATTTCAAACAAAAGAGCTAAAAAAACTAAAAGAAAAACATGGTGTGTAAAATAGGCTACCTTTTATTCATTTAAAGCCAGATGAACAAAACATATCACACATATATCATAACATTTCATAAACATGAGGAGCAATATGAGAGAGAAATTTGGTGATCGTTGTTTTGGTACATTAAACCACGTAAAGCTTTTTCACGCCCATGAGAACCGTGTGGAGTCAACTCACAGCCGCTCCGCTGCCCTGCTGAAAATGTGAAGCAGAAACGCTTAATGTCAGATAACGTCCATAATAATTGGACTCTGGGTTCGATTTTTTTTGACCATTTTCAGTGGTTATGAGGAGCAATATGAGAGGGAAATTTGGTAATCATTGTTTATAGGTACATTAAACCACGTAAAGCTTTTTTCACGTTAGGAAGGTTTTCACGTTTTTCACGTTTTCACGTTTTCACATGAGGTTCATAGTCGAATCAGACCTCTCCGAATCGAATCGTCGAATCCTCGACTATTAGAAGTCAGCCCTAATTTTTTTAGTTCCTTCATCCGAGCCTCTGAAGAACCAGTGGGTTATGTGAATTTCTGATGTGTAATTGTTCAAGTTCAGACAGATAATCTTTCTCTCAAAATCGTTCAAAACTGTTGATGCATCACCAGTAAATCAAGCCAGTGACTAAACGATCAACTTCACGTCGTTTCTCTTAGTAGGATGAAAATAATCTTATATAAACTGTGATCAAAGAACAATCCCTTTCTAATCGCACAAGCTGTCAATCACACAGCGTGAGTTTATCTGGACACTTGCCAAACCTCGTTATGAAATCAATGACGTTGTTACTCTGCACAATGAAGCTATTACTGTATTTACATCATGTTTGCATTGGTGAAAGCATTAGTGAGAGTGCAGAAACTGCGTTGCAGTGATAAGATCTTTATTCACGTGATCAACAGACTGTCTGTCATCTGCTCAATGCTCATCACTGCATCCTTTTATGTGACGGGAATAGATCTAAATACTTTAGAAACTTCTCACGATTTGTTAATCTCGATAGCTGTAAATAGTAAAAATGTATAATAGCTGTGATAGTAAAAGTTTTCGAGAGAGTTCCACATGTAATTCTAGCTATTTCATATACAAGCATGTCAGCCAATCACAGCAGTGGGCGTTTACACTGAAGTCTCACAGCAGCCAATCACAGCAGTGGGCGTTTACACTGAAGTCTTACAGCAGACACGCCCCTTCAAACAGAGCGTTCAAATCAGAGGCTAAAATTGCCTTTTATTTCTAAATTATGAAAAAAAATTATCTAAAAAACATACTAACATTTTAAGGGCACCCCAGGACACATTATAAAATAATAAAATAATCCATGCCATGGGATCTTTAAGTTACATTCTAGACAAAACTAGAATAAAAAAGCAAAATAACAGGAATAACATTTATTTTCGAAAACTGCAATGTAATGTAAAGGTCATGTGATACAATTGTAGTATACTACTGTATAAAATGTTAATCATTGCATATTGTTTTGAATATGATTTCTAAAATATACAGTAGTAGACATCACACAATATATACTATGTTTTGCGTAAAGAAAATTAAGGCTATTTTAATGTCATTCATATTTTTTCAAAAATGTAATTTTCATTACTGTAATAGAATAAAGGTATATATATTTTGATATATTTAATTTATGCTGATTAATAATGATGTATTTATATTGTTTTTTTGTTTTGTTTTTTACTTTAATTGCAGTTATTTTTATACATTTACTGTACTGCTGGTTTGAGAATGTAACTGAATTATTGGAATTACAAAAAAAACTCAAAAATAAAGATAAAAGTATACTTTATGGAGTTATACATGTAGTTGCTGCATAGACAAAAATAACAAAACGCATCTCAAAAATATAAAACATTACCACACAGACACATAGAATAGAATAGAATAGAATAGAATAGAATAGAATAGAATAGAATAGAATAGTGCCTGGATGCATTACAGTAATGAGAATTTTTGTGGGAAAATGTAATATCATGAAAATGTTACAATACGAAAAACCTATATGTCTCCATGTTCTCATGAGATTCATCCTATGTTGGAATAAATGACATCATAATTGTTTGTGACATATTAGATAGACAGAATGAAGGAGAGTTTTCTAGAAACCAAGCTGTATTTTTGTTTCAGGTCGACCCTCGATGTGTTTGACCCCCGTCCTGCTCAGTCTACTCCAGTGTGCCACTGTCTGACCGACCTGCTGTCCCACATCAGCCCGCAGTTCAAACACAACCTCGGCACGCTGCGGCACAGGTGACCCTCACACACTCGTCTCACAACACTCATCTGTTCTTCAGTGCGGTTCTCTGAGCGTCTCTGTTCATACAGGCCCTCTCTGCCGGCTGAAGAGATGCTGTCCACTCCGTACCGCACACACAGCTGGCTCGGCGTCTCCTCGCTTCACTCACACAGATCCAGCTTCAGCTGCCGGCTGGGTCTGGACCAGGACCTCAACGCGCAGGTACACACACACCTGTCCCACACACACATCTTTCAGTGCACAGTTACAAAGCTCTATTTTGACATGACTGTGTGGCAAACATTATTGCAATAAAGCTGACAAAAAAACTTTATATAAAATGTAATGCTATTTAATGTTGATATGAATTATTATCAATCAATTTAAAAAGAACAAATAATTATTTTTATTATATTATATTAACATACATTAACATCAGCAATTTTACTGTTTTAGATGGAAATCGGTCACCAAGCTTTAAAGTAAAACTGTAATGCATTACTGTAGTGAGAATTTTTTGGGGAAAATGTGCTTAATTGTCATGAAAATAATGTCACAATGCAAAAAAAAGAAAAAAAAGAAAAGGTGTTAAAATAGGTTTCAAATTATTAATACAAAATATTATTATTCTTTTGATTTTGTAGTGAAGTATTGGAGTGTTTTCATGGGATTTGCAATGAAATTAAAATAATATAAAATTTAATATTATTTAACAGTAATTATTATAAATGAATATTCATATTTAAGGAAATAAAATGAAAAGTAATATTTTTTATTAATTATTATAAATTTATATTTAAAAAGATAATAAAGTAAAGTTTAAAAAATGGAAACATTTAATATTATTTAATACTAATTATTATAAAAAATAATTAAAAAATAAATAAAATAAAAATAAGTTATATTAACATGTAGAAACAATATAAAGACTTGTGCAATTATTTTGCTATAATTTGCAATTGTTCTGTTTTGAATAGGGAAGCATGGGATAGTTATCCTCCTGTCTGTCTGTGTGTGGTGTGTGTGTGTGTGTGTGTGTGTGTGTGTGTGTGTGTGTGTGTGTGTCATGTTCACGTGTTCTTCTGTGGGTTTTAGGCCACTGACTGGAATAAGGAACTTCAAGCAGCCAGAGATCTTCCTCAGAGAAGTCTGGAGGAGAGACTTCAGAGGGACCGAGCGTTACTGCAGGTCTGAGCGCACTTATCTAACTTATGTAGACTATTCGGTCCTCAAAGTATAACTAAATAAACACAAACTAAACAGACCATATAACACAAAACATCCTAACAATACTGTGTAACTTAACTACTGTAGAGTTGACAGTAGCTCAGCTGTTCTCAGTGTTTCCCAGCAAGCATCTTCATCACTGTTTGTCTGTCACACTATATTGAACATGATTAAAAATCAAAAGACCAGTTCCTTTTAGCGAATCAGTTTGTTCAGATGGATCAGTTCAGAAAACTGATTTAACAATTCATCACTGAATATTTATATATATATATGGACTAAATATATATTCACGGCTAAATGTATATATAAATTATGTCAGGTTTGGGTGAAGGGATGAAGCAAGGACTCAATTGTGACCCTGGACCACAAAAACAGTCACATGGGTCAATTTTTCGAAATTGAGATCTATACATCATATTAAAGCTGAATAAATAAGCTTCCCATTGATGTATGGTTTGTTAGGATAGGACAATATTTGGCCGAGATACAACTATTTGAAAATCTGGAATCTGAGGGTGCAAAAAAATCGAAACATTGAGAAAATCGCCTTTAGAGTTGTTAATTTATGTTCACGATTGTGCGGCATTCACTCACAAAAATAAACGTTTTATATATTTACAGTTGGAAATTTACAAACTATCTTCATGAATCATCATGATCTTTACTTAATATCCTAATGATTTTTGGCATAAAAGTAAAATTGATAATTTTGACCCTTGCAATGTATTGTTGGCTATTGCCACAAATATACCCGTGCGACTTATGACTGGTGACGTGATCCAGGGTCACAATTGTGTGAAAACAAACAAAAACTACCCCGAGAGGGAATGAGGTAACAGTCAACGGGTAACATATGACAATGATCTGGACAGGACTGCAAACACAAGGAGAATAAATAGGGAGCAAACAAGGCAGGTAACGAGGGAGGACAGGTGGGGCTGAACCAATAGTCAGGTAACAAGATGGACGGGTTTAGACAATAGACAGGAGAGCACATGGAACAAGGAAATGCATGACAAGCCATGTGTTCACAACAAAAGCACAAGCACATGGCCAGTAAACTTAAACACAAGCCATGTGCTCAAACAAAACAACAGCCAATGAGAGCTCATAAGCCGCGTGTTCACACAAAACATGACAACATGAAAGCACACGGCTAGTGTAAAAGACAAGCAGCGTGCAACACCGCACAAGATAAAACATAACATGAAAGCATGCGTCCGATGTAAACACGAGCGCAACAACACACCCGGACAGAAGAGCATACGGCCTGAGCGAACTCACACAACAAGACAAAAGCGCACAAGAACGAGCGAATTCACATTCCGCGCGCTCGCGACAGATACAAACACTCGGAGCTTGAATGTCCAAATCCCGACACAGAACCGAAACCAAACTAGACCGAAGTGCCGGGATCCAAACACCACGCTCCACACTGACCACACACAAAACAACTTGCATGGACCGAAGAGCTCACGTGCTCACACAAACACAAGACAATACAGGAGTGTCGGGGCTCAAAACCAAGAGTAAACTAGACCGATGTGACAGAACCCTGACATTTTGTTTAATATTTATTTTGTTTAATTTCATTATTTTTTATTGCATACCATAACATTGCATTGCATTTTATTTCATTGCAGTGCATTTCATTGCAAACCGTATTTTCCAAGTACACCACTTCTTAACTTCTGATTGTCTGTTCCGGCAGGTGAACAGCGCTTTTGTGTGGGCTGTTGCTCAGGCAGCAGAGAAGGTGATCGATGGTTTTGTCGACCCGGTCAATGGTTCTCCCGAGGACCCGGCGTTCCTATGCGGCGGGGTGTTCATGAGTGTGCCGACACACAGAGAGGACTGGCTTACAGGAGAACGCGGTCCCAGAGCCGCTCAGCGTCTCGAGCTGCGATGTGTTCAGGCTTACAGCGACCTGGACGGAGACCTCCAGAACCTGCACACCATCCCCACCGCGGTGGCCGACTACCGAGGCGTTCGACTGTCCGCGCAGGGCCTGGCCCCTGGTCTTCAGGGCCCCGAGCAGGCTGAGATTCCCAATGGCCTTTTATACGGCTTCAGCGCAGGGCCACTGGAAAATCCATCCAGACGGAAACTCCTAGAGCTGCTGGCTCAGTCGGCAAAGGCTCTTTCTCTGCAAAGACATGCGGTTCTGGGGCAGACCGGGCATCAGTTGCCCCTGTTCACCACTGTAGATGCTCAGGGGATTCTGGGGGCCGATGGCCGATATTACCTGCTGGATGTGTATCGTACTATGCCTGCTGATGCCAACTTCCAAGTGGAAGACGGAGAAGAAGGAACAGAAACAGAACCCAAGGAGGGCAGTTTTCCCAGACGTTACCCTCACGTTCTGTGTCGCTTACGGCCAGAGTTAGTGAAGGCGTTCATTCAACACAAGTGAGTTTTGATGGGTTACCAAGTCCTTCCATTGGTCAAGCTAACAGATAGCCCCACATTCATGCCATTGGTTGAGCCTGCTGATATTTATATGGCCAAAAAGATGATGCATATAAATATCAATTGTCGCTCTATATTTCCCAATAATACTTAAATGCTTAGTTTTATGATCAATCTCTGTAGTTTGATCATATACATATAATACAATGCAATATTCCCTAAAAAGTCTGATGGTTCATATTTGATACTCACATTTTAACATGATTTTTCTAAAATATGATGTATGGATAATCAAGTAAACTTAGGTTGCTTCAGTCCAGCAAGTGTATGTTATTATCAATATAAAAATTATTCTTACATTTACCTTATGAAAAAAATGAGTAAATCAATAAATCAGTTTTCTTGCATAATGCATAATGATCGATGCATGAATCAAACACTCCCAGAATGCCAGTTTTCCACACAATCTCATTATGTGGGCAGAAACAAATCATATATATATACATACACAAAAGTTTGCATGTTAAGCTTGGATAAGAGAAGGATTTTAAACATCCTTTAACTGACACACTTTACATTTAAATGTACAAGCCAGATATTTTAGGTTTGTTTATTCGTGCACATCCTTACGAACACATTCTGTCTTTGTATTACAGATATTCTCAGTTCACGCAGCGAGTGAAGGCTCACTTGAGGGAGAACGGAGGACTGGAAGACAGTATGCAATCTGGTGAGAACGAAAAGAAGTGTTCATTTTCTGTCATGTGACATTGGAATAGGTGTCTGATATAAATCTGTTTTAGGGGAATGATCATATGTTTATTTGTGTGTTGTCAGGTGACTCTCCAAACAGAGATGCAGTAAGAAGAGCTTGCAAAGATGTCGGATCCGTCAGTGACATCATCTTTGAGATGCGTTTCAACCCTAATATCTTCTCCCCAGGTCAGGAAAAGCTCAAATCCATTAATATGCACCAAAACAAACTCCATTGAGTTTCTTTGCTATATACTGTCTATTTAGGCAGTATCCAATGAAGTGGAGCCTAATAAGAGACTAGTTTTAAATGCTCATGTGAGACTCATCATGTTTCTATGCTGATGACATCAAACGCATATAAGATTGGGTGAAATATATAATAAATTGGTCTTTAATAGGATTTTTTAAACTGTTTTATGCTTTCGAGAATTTGTGTAGGATACATAAGAAGAAACATAATAATAATATTAAAACCTTAACATCAAATAATAAATATGATTAAAAAAAACATAATATTAATGCCTTGACATAACAAGCCTATCAGATCTGAAACATCAACTGAGACACATCACGGTAAGAAAATGATTTTAAAATCCATTATATTGGCAGCTTTACTAGGTTCTGGAACAGCTAATATCGTCATATTTGTCTTGACCAGAAATCATCTATCTTTACATCTAAACATCATAACTTATGTAACTAGAGCTTAAGTTAGAGACCTTTAATATTGTTTTCTCTCTCTCCGGGTAGGAGTGCAGTTTCCCAGCTCAGAGAGTGATGCCGTGGAGCTACAGAAGAGATTACTGAAGGAAGCTGCGTCTTTCATCATTAATGACCAAATACCAGCATTCGTGAGTGTATTTTGTGCTTTTATACACTAAAAATCTTACTGACCCCAATCTTTTTAACAGTAAAGGATACTTTTATTCATCACAAATGCATTAAATTGATCAAAAGTAAAGACGTTTATAATGTTACAAAGGATTTCTAATTCAAATAAATGCTGTTCTTTTGAACTTTCTGTTCATCAAAGAATCCTGAACAAAAAGGTATCACGGTTTCCACAAAAATATTAAGCAGCACAACTGTTTTCATCATTGATAATAAGAAAAGTTTCTTGATTTCTGAAGGATCATGTGACACTGAAGACTGAAGACAAATTCAGCTTTGATCACAGGAATAAATTACATTTTAAAATATATTCACATAAAGTTATTTTAAACTGTAATAATATTTCACAATATTACAGTTTTTAATGAGACTTCTATCAAAAACATGTGTATTTGTGTGAGAGAAACGGTGCACTGAAGTATCAGCATGTACTTTCAGATGAACGACTGCATTCATGGCTCTGACATACCGATGGATGGTGCTACTTTACGACAAGCTCTCCATCAGAAAGGCATAAACCTCCGCTATCTGGGTCACCTGATCTTGTCCATCAGCCAATCAGATCTCAAACATCAACTGAGACACATCACGGTAAGAAAATGATATTAAATCCATTATACTGGGGTAGATTTTAAATGTGAACTGTCCTAATCCTATCTTACCATCTCTCTCAGAGGTTGGCGTTTGCAGAGATTGTAGTGCGTTGTGCACAACGGTTCTTCAGTGGCTACATTCAGGTATTTCATTTTACTTATTCAAGTCAAATTTATATAAAACATTAGAATATCGTGCAAAAGTTCATTTATTTCAGTAATTCAACTTAAAAGGTGATACTATTATATTATATAGAAAATTACTCACAAAGTGAGATATTTCAAGCCTTTATTTGTTATAATTTTGATAATTATGGCTTACAGCTTATGAACAATTTCAAAATTTCTGAGATTTTAAATTTGGGGTTTTCATAAGCTGTAAGCCATAATCATCAAAATTATAACAAATAAAGGCTTGAAATATCTCACTTTGCATGTAATGAGTCTATATAATATATTAGCTTCACCTTTTAAGTTGAATTACTGAAATAAATGAACTTTTGCATGATTTTCTAATTTTTCGAGTCTCACCTGTATAGCGCTTTTCGCAATACACATTGTTTCAAAGCAGCTTTACAGAAAATCATTATGTTAATGTTCATGCCTTATAGTCACATTTAGCAGATTAGAGCTGGGCAATAATATAGTTACATTTTGCTATGATAAAAGCAATCAAGCAGTTATTCATCAAGCATACTGTATATCGCCCCATGCAACTATTCTGTATGTATGCGGATGAATTTATATATCCAAATTTATATACAGACAATCTATTAAATAAGTAACAAATTGTGTCTGT
The DNA here is from genome assembly GCF_964197995.2 of Scardinius erythrophthalmus. NCBI lineage: Eukaryota > Metazoa > Chordata > Actinopteri > Cypriniformes > Leuciscidae > Scardinius > Scardinius erythrophthalmus. Next base: position 3,370,872 of record NC_138240.1, on the reverse strand, counting down.
TGTGCTGTACAGGGAGTGGAGACGTCTAACCTGTCAGCGGCTGCGAGTCATTTCCTCTGCTGCTTATTGGTGCCTCACTTCAGTTCAGCATCAAATGGGGAGGAGTCTAAGAAGCGCTCGAGGAGGCGTGGCCGTGGAGGGGGAGGGGCTTCTGACAGCACGGCATGGACCTCACTCAGCGGGAATGAACTTTGGAGTCACATCTGTCAAGATGCTCAAGAAACATACAGACTTAAAGAAGGACTAGGGTGAGCGAAGAACATTCGCTCTTCTCCTACTGTTTAACCCGTTCGTGTGAAGTGTACTGACTTCATGTAGTCAAATTGTTTTTGCAGGTCAAATGTGGACCACCTAGTAGAGCAGTACGGGCTCCAGAAGATGTCCTTGTTGAGAGAGATGTGCTTGAAGACTGGTATTCAGGTACTGCGTTGAACCAAGCAATGGCTAAATTTGAAAGAACACAATAATATTTCTGCAATCTGTTTGGAAGATAAGGTTTGTCATGATTGCGTAATTAATATATATATATATATATGTAAAAAATTATTAGGGTATGCTTGGCTAGCAGGTTAATCTCATAGGTTTAACTAATTAAAATAACAAATCATATACATGTCATTCATAAACAGATCATTTACAAATAAAAGACATATCTTGAAGCACAAATAAAAGACATATCTATGTCTTAAAAGACATAATTTGTAGCTTCTGTTATCTTGTGAAAATTTGGAAAAAAAGGAACAATTGATGTACACTAGTTAAATGTTTTTTTATTTATTTTTTTATTGCCAAGCCAGCATCACAAAATAATATACATGAACAAAGAACAAATGCAAATGTACATTCTTATTAGTACATATAACTAGGAACATATAGCATAAATTATCAAATAAATAATATATAGCATTGTTTTTAACGAAATTTATTTAAAAAGCAGCTCAGGTTCTACCTAGAGTCAGTAAGATTTTCTTTTAAAATAAATTAATACTTTTATTCAGTAAGGATGCATTAAATTGATCAAAAGTGGCAGTAAAGTCAATTATAATCTTACAAAAGATTCAATTTCAAATAAATGCTGTTCTCTTGAACTTTGTTCATCAAAGAATCCTGAAAAAATGTATCATGGTTTCCTCAAAAATATGAAGTGTTTAAGATCGATAATAATAAGAATGTTTCTCATCATATTAGAGTGATTTCTGAAGGATCATGTGACACTGAAGAAAATTCAGCTTTGATCAAAGGAATAAATTACATATTACAATATATTAAAATCGAAAACAGTTATTTTAAATTGTAATAATATTTCACAATATTACAAATTTTACTGTATTTTTGATCAAATAAACGCAGCCTTAGTGAGCGAGAGAGGTTAATCTTGATTGATAGCTTGTAGGGTGTCTCTCATATGTCATAGAAAAACCCTTTCTGTTTGTGAATGTCCCGCAGCTCCGCCTCAGAGAATACAGTCTCGACAACCGTAACAAAGCGGCCATCTCTCCGGACGATGTGCTCAACATTCTACCCATCGTCAAGCACATAACCATGTCCACCACCGACGCCACACACATGTTCAAGGTGGCTCAGAACAGTCTTCAGAAAGGTATTTACGAACCAGCTGGCAGTAATTGAGTCGTGTGTGAACAGCCTCGCTTGACCGTCTTCTCCTCGTAGGGTTACTGGAGCAGGCGTACGAGCAGCTGAAAGAAGCGGCGTACCTCTTCAGTCGTGTGTGTGATGACCTTCACCCTGAAGCCTGCCAGTGTCTTAGTCTGCTGGCAAAAGTGGCCTATGTACAGGGCCATCCTGCTGAGGTGTGATTGTGTGTACTATCTACAGTGTGTCTTGCTGCCCCGTGGCTTAATAGATTGCTTTTTGTATAATAGGACCTTTAGGTGACAAGTAAGCATTAGAGTTAAAGGATTAGTTCACCTCAAAATGAAAATTTTCTGATAATTTACTCACCCCAATGCCATCCAAGATGTCCATGTTTTTCTTTCTTCAGTGGAAAAGAAATTAAGTTTTTTGAGGAAAACATTTCAGGATTTTTCTCCACACAATGGACTTCAATGGCAACCAGAACGTTGAAGTTCAAATCAATGCCGTTTCAAAGGGCTCTGAAGTGCTTAAGAGGGCTCTGCAAGATTATCTAGCGAAACAATATACTTTTTAACCACAATTGTTCGTCTTGTGCTGGTCCGCGAGACGCCACGCATTGCGCCATCACGTTGGAAAGGTCACGAGTCACGTCATCTTAGTTATTTGTTATTTGTCTGTGTACTCCGGTTCAAAAAGGTAGGGAAGGGTGAAAAATTCCATCTCATTTTCTCTTCCAACTTCAAAATCGTCCGACATCTTTGTTTTAATTTATTATTATTATTTTCTTCTTTTTTTTCCGTGACCTTTTCCGTGACCTTTCCAACGTGATGACATGAAAACGACGTGGCGCGTCGCAGACCAGCACAAGACGAACAATTGTGGTTAAAAAGTATATACATTTTTTTTTTTTTTTTTTTTAAGAAAATGACGTATCGTTTCTTTAAATAAGACCCTTATTTCTCGACTGGGATCGTGCAAAACCCTTTGAAACGGCATTGATTTGAACTTCAACGTTCTGGTTGCCACTGAAGTCCATTGTGTGGAGAAAAATCCTGAAATGTTTTCCTCAAAAAAATTTATTTATTTTCCACTGAAGAAAGAAAGACATGGACATCTTGGATGGCATTGGGGTGAGTAAATTATTAGGAAATTTTCATTTTGAGGTGAACTAATCTTTTAACCCAGCAAATATTTTGTATATATTATATATATATATATATATATATATAAATATATAATTTTTTTTTTTTTTTTTTTTACACCGCAAAAAAAATTCCTCAGTATTTTTGTCTGGTTTCCAGTTTACTTGTGAAGCAAAAAATACTTAAGATATTAAGTCTAGTTTTATAAAACATTCATCAAAATTGAGTTTATGCTTAAAACAAGAAAAAAATCTGGCAAAGTGAACTGAATTCAAAGGAAAAACTAGATTATTTTTCTGACACAACTGGCAGATATATTTTTTCTTGTTTTAAGCAAAAACTTAATTTTGATACATACAAACAGATGTTGACACACTCATGATGCATTGCGTTCTGTCATGAGACCGTGAGAATCAATTACAATTCATTTGGCTCAAGGCATTTTTGCATTTTTTTTACATTTTTGGGGGAATTATTCAATTAAAATGTCGAACACACCTGAAACTGCCACTGCTTTCTGATCTGATAGCATTTCTCACCTTGTCCCATGTGTGTCTTGTCCCCTGCAGGCTCGTAGTGTGCAGCTGAGGGTCGTGGTCATCAGCGAAAGGGTTCTGGGCTTCGATCATCCCAACACCATTCAGCAATACGTAAGCCAAGTTCTCACAAAACCAAAACAGACGGACCTACTTTTTAAAATGCATTGAGATCATAATCATCTAATGCAATTATTTCTTTTGTACCAGGTGTTGTTGTCTGTGTATCTGTTCGCTGGAGGCGAAACCGCCCTGGCTCAGCGATGCCTGTATCGTGCCAAAGTTCTTCTGTTGACGGTTCACGGAGGAGATCATCCTTACGCTGCAGTCATTGATGTAAAAATCAAGCATAATCAAGTCATCACAGATCCCATATAGAAGTATTGGTCTGAATGATGATGTTTATCTTTTTTTTTTCTCCCTCAGGCTTCTCTGGGATTGGCTCTTCAGAGAGAACAATCATTACAGTATCTACAGAGCGCACTGAAACTCAACAGCTCCTTCAAAGGAGACACTGACCTGACAACAGCTCTGATGTAAGACCAAAAGCTTTACTTATGCTTAAAATAGATGGAGTCGTATAGGAATCATGCAATGAACTGTTCAGATAACACAAGCTCTAAGGCTCCGTTCCAAACCCTAGTGAGCTGCCTATATAGGGTTCCTTATTGTGGTCACATATATCCTTCACGGATGAAGCAGTCCCACAATGCATTAGATTGAGCACAGTGAAAAAAATCATCCAAAATGTATGGAGTTAAGGGAATTGTCAATTTTGGAAATAATGTCATTCAATACTGAAAAGCATTTATAGAAAATAGTAGATTTTGCTTAGTGACATTGTTTTCATGACATTTAATTCTAAAATCACAATGCATCCAGATGTTTTGATTTTGCTCATTAGACTCCAATAATTAAAGGATTTTGTATGAAAAAATTAATATATACACACATATATATATATATATATATATATATATATATATATATATATATATATATATATATATATATATATATATATATATATATATATATAGTAAAACTGCAGATTGTATATAACAAGACAGGGAACAACCAACATTATAAGACACTTCCATTAAATACACATAGTTTGAATAAACAATAATGAAAGAAAAAAACACAAGAAACAAGGGTGAAGTCAAACAGGTAGCCTATATAGACAAAGTAAATGAATAAGTCATAAATAAAGTATTTTGTATTCAAGTAAGCATTAGACATATTAGACAATTATTTATATCAACAACAACAATTATGAAACAATTAAGAGCTTTTCAGTTGACTGATTTATGAGGTTTAATTTTTGTTTCCTTAAGTGAGATTAGACACTGAGGCGGCTCATTAAGGTTTGGATCAGAGAGCTTAAGTAATCAAACTCATTTAAAGTTGTAGTTATGTTACCTGTGTTACCTGTTTAAAGTTGCTGGAGGATATTGTATTGTTTGGCAGGCACCATCTGCTGGCTCAGAGACTGTGTGTGGCTGGCGACTACAGAGGAGGCATGAATCATGAAAAGGAAGCTTACAGCATCTTCCAGAACAAGGTCAGATTTCGTGCTTGTGAGTTGAGTTTTTATCTTTGAAAATGTAATGGTGTTCTGAGCCTGTGTGTGTGTGTGGTGCAACAGTGCGGTGAAGACCATCCTCAAACCAAATGCAGCTCTGACTTCCTGAGGAACATTACCCAGCAGGCTGTGCGTGTAGAGCGGACGATTCGTCAGGGAGGCGCGGAGCTTTCTGAAACACTGCCTGAGGTGATTTTTAAATTTAACATTTAATTTAATATTCAACAATATTATTGATCTGCCTGCATTGACACTATTATACAAGAACTGAACTGAGCTGGACGATGACATCACGGTTTACTCCAAAGCGGATATATATATAAATGAACTAAATTAATAACTTTTTTAAAACAAAAATGAAACATCACTGAACTTACTTAAGCTGGACTGTGACGCTATTTTCTTCTGGAAACAAACTTTTTTGCATTATTTTCCTGTTATCTCTGTAAAGCTGCTTTGAAACAATCTGTATTGTAAGCGCTATATAAATAAATGTGACTCGACTTGCGGTAAGCTTAGCTTGAAACCGCCGTCTAATAGAGCCGACATGTGAAGACTTGCATTAGTTTTGTTAAACATGAGCTGTGTTTCTCTTCTGCAGGGTTTGGTTCCCTCTCAGGACATAACACTGGAGCAGCTCGCTCTGGTCAATGGCATACTGAAGACTTCATACAGGTGAAGAGACTTTAGGATCGCACTGCTTAGTTGAAATTCGCAAAAACAAACCCTAGTGACCCAAACCTTTAGTAGTATTTGTTTTTTTGTCTTTAATTGATACATTTTAAAATTCACATTAAAAAGTTAATGACAACTGAGAATAATGAGACTGAAAAGCAAAACATGAATTGCATCTAATATAAAAGTTTATTTATATACGTATGTGTGTATATATACTGTGTGCGTGTGTGTTTATATAATATAATTAGGGCTGTCAAAAGATTAATCGCAATTAATCGCATCCAAAATAAAAGTTTGTGTTTAAATAATATATGTGTGTGTACTGTGTATAATTAAATTTGTATATATAAATACACACACATGCTTGTATATATTTTAAGAAAAATGTGTAATTTATATATAAAAAAATTATATTTATATATAATATAAATTATATATAAATATATACAGTATATGTATGGAAATAATTCTTAAATATATACATGCATGTGTGTGTATTTATATATACAAAATAATTATACAGAGAACACACACACATATATTATGTAAACACAAACTTTTATTTTGGATGCGATTAATCGCGATTAATCTTTTGACAGACCTAAATATAATATATATGAAGAGTTCAGATGCAAAAGCCTCTAAGTGCCATCTGAAACTTTCTTCTAGAATGATCATTTTTATCAAGCTTGTATATTTAAGTTCAGAAATTTCACTTAAATGACAACTAATAGGTAATTTCATTCCCATTTAAGTGAAATTACTGAACTTAAACGAGCTTCATAAAAATGATCATTCTAGAAGAAAATATCAGATGGCACTTAGAGGCTTTTGCATCTGAACTCTTCTATATCGTGTATATATATATATATATATATATATATATATATATATATATATATATATATATATATATATATATATATATATATATATACACACACACACACACACACACACACACACACACACACACACACACACACACACACACACACACACACACACACACACACACACACACACACACACACACACACACACACACACACACACACACACACACACACACACACACACACACACACACACACACACACACACACACACACACACACACACACACACACACACACACACACACACACACACACACACACACACACACACACACACACACACACATCTATTATATAAACATATTTTAGTTAGATGTGATTAATCGTGATTAATAGTTTTGACATACTTGTACTTATTCTCAGTTTTAAAAAGCATCAAAGACAGAAAAAATTATATTACAATCATGTTTAATATTAATATTTATTTCTGCTTTACATAATGTGTTATCATAAAAATAATGTGAATAAAAATAAAATCCCTGCTCATTGGTAGTGGGGGTTATTACTATCATTCATTATAATTAACTTTTGAAAGAGGCAAAACGAAAAAATAAGGGGTGTAAAAATTGGTAAATAATGCTCATTCAATTTCCAAAGAATTTTTCGGTTCTGATTCTGAATATGATGCACTTTTAGTTAATGGGAACATAGCTGATTGCTTTTATTGTCATTGCTTAAGCACAAAAATGATGGAGTTCAAAGAGAAACTGAAAGAGAGAAAAGCAGTGGAAGAGGCTGAAAAGACGCTGGAGAACTCTGAATCAACCAATGAGAACAAAGATTCAGAACTACCAACCAATAGCGGAGAGGTTACTGAGGAGGCCACATCCAATGGGGAACAGAAGCAAGCGGCCACAGATGGAAATGCAGAAGGCCAAACAGACGCTTCTGAGAAACCAGACCACTCAAAGATGAACGGCCAGATCGAGTCCCACCTGCATAACGGAGATTGTGCTTCAAAAATGGAACGTGAGGAGGAGGAGGAACACCAATCAAACATCACAAATGGTGTCCCGACTGAGAGCCAATCAAAATCAAGTAATATTATGACATCAGTCAGTGAAGCACAGTCAGAATCAGCAGTGGTAAACGGTAAAGAGTGTGTTGTGAACGAAGGTTCAGGTCATTTGGAGAAACAGGCTGAGACAGAGTGAGACATTACCGCAGCTCAGACGTTCAGTGAGATATGATGAGATCGATCACAGTGTTTGACATATGACTGTACAACGGTCTCAATTAATAAACCATAAAAGAAGTGTGGAGACAAGATGATGCCCAAAGACAAGTCTGTCTTGAAGTTATTAAAATGTTTGACTAAATAAAGTTTAATTTTTGTGTGTGAACATTTGTTGCATTGAGCTTTCTTCATTTCGTAGTTTCCCCCATCGCCATCTTGGTGACATTAGTGGTGCAAAAAATACACAGTTCCTCTTTAAGACTTAAAAAAAAAAATCTTATTTTTATTATTTGAATAAAAAAAACAAATGTATATACAAGAAGAAACTGGAAACGAACTAGTAAAATGTAACAAAAATAAGCAATGTTTAAAGTAGTGATGTTTTCAGCTCTTTCTCTCTCTCTGGATGATCTCGAGATCTTGGCAGTGTTGGTACAGTGGCTCTGAAGGCTCAATCCACATGGTTTCTGGCAGTTTGTTCAGCTTTTCCAGAGGGAATTGAATGAGCGCCGTGTCATTGAACACATCCATGAAGCGCGGTGCGCAGGGAAGCGGCGTCTCGTCACACACACTTGTCACCTAAAACGAAAGAACAGAACAAAGACATTCAATTGACATTTCATCAGACAATTCTCTCTTCATAAAAATGCATGAATTGTAAAGGTGTACTGTAAATAAAAGTCAAAGTTACATTTGAAAGGAAGCTGTAGTCTCTCTCAAACTCTCTCTGAAGCATCCTAAGAAGAAAATTACAGACATCATGAATAAAACACTCGGTTGGTTAAACATACACACAATTTTGCCTTTTCAGCAGCATAAAGTAGTAAATACTAAACTTGTAGCAGTGTTTCTTTTTTATATTCTATAAATGATATTATTATAGTGTTATTTAATAGTTTGATTACACTTTATAATAAAGTTTCATTAGTTGACTTTAGTTAACATGAACTAAAAATGAACAATACTTCCAACAGTATTTATTAATCTTAGTTAATGTTAATTTCAACATTTACTAATACATTATGGAAATTAAATGATGTATTTGTTAACATTCGTAAACTAACATGAACAAACAATGAAAAGCTGGATTTTTATCAACAAAGATTAATAAATACTGTAACAAATTTATTGCTTGTTAGTTTAATACATTAATTTTAAGAAATTTTAATTTCAGTTTGATTTATTTAATTTTAATTTCAGCTTTAGTTATTTTAGTATATCAAGAACTGAATAATGTTACCTTGACAATAAGCTGGAATAAAGTTTTTTTTATTTATTTCAGTTAACATTTATTTTATATCAAGTGCACATAGCATGTTTTTTTATGGTTTTAGTTAATGATAATAATCTTGTAGTTAGAGATTTATATGAGATGCAGTGTGTGGACAGCCGAATGCAACACTCATAAAGTGCTTGCTGAACATTTAAAGGGATATTTCACCGCTGGAAAGATGAATGTGTATTTAAATTGGGTCATTTATGTAGTAGAAATGTGAAATTATTTTAGAAGTTGGTGCCTTCTAGACTGAGAAAAGCCTGAAAATTTATTTTTGGCTCATGTGGATGAAAGACAACAACTCCCAGAATGCACTTGCTTCGCTGCCCTACGAGGACACGCCCAAGCCACGCCTACCGGTTACAGAGGGCAGTATCGGGAGAAATGATATAACTAGGCTACTAGTCGACTTGACACTGAAAAGACGGTGTTTTATCGTGAGATCCCCCTATGGGCGGGTTGAAGACATGCGGGACGAGCTCCTCCTACTGGCTGGAGTCTCTCGCCTCTGGACAGAAGAGACTCAGATGACGATAAATGACGATTTTTGCGTCATCTGAGTTTTTTTTTCCAGACACACAATACAGAAATCTCTCGTCTCAGGGGGACATGAGGGAGGGAAGCACGGTCATTTGAAAATACTACCGGGTTTTACTGATACAAAGCTTAATGCTAATCGCTGAAGTATCCCTTTAATTGTAAAACCATGTGCCTTAACAAGGAGCTGCTTCACCCTTTGTTTTAATAAACATTTATGCTCACACTGATGTTGGGCAAGAGCCTGGTTTGCTGAGAGCTGAAATAGTGAGGACGTGTGTATTATAAGTCTAGGCACCTACCTTTCTTGAATGCCATGAAAACGGTTGCCAATTATAATAATTTTTTGCAATGTCTGAGGCGTCCAGTTTCTCCACAGCAGGTTGTTGTACAGAGCCTTCCCACAATGCATCAGGTAGAACAGGGTGGGTTGATGAACTGGGCGCTTTCCCTCCTGTTAGGAAAACAATGCTATAAACTTGAGAGCAGAACAAAACTATATTGACAGTATGTGTGACGCACCTCATTTTCAGTCAGCACGGTGAAGCCAAGCTTTTTGAGAGCATCACACTCCGACGCAGAAAACACCGGATCATACACACTGCAACTGCCCACTGGAATCTGAGAAAGCATTACAAACTTAATTGCATTAAAAATACAATGCTTAATTGGACATATCATATCATATAAATGAAAATTGTATACCTGGAGCGTCTCTAGAAGCAGTAACAACATTGCTAGCTGGTATCGGGCAGATACACAAGAAGCAAAGTTACCCAAACCATAACACACACAGTGCTGAAGAGACGCATCTCCATTCAGATCTGAAGACCCAGAAGCATTGGAAAGAAGACGCTTGGACAGGAGATCTGGAGGTGGAGATGCGAATGTGGTAATTAGTATATTATTTTTAAATGTATGGCCCGTACTGCAGTAGTTCGACATCACCTCTCCATTCCATCCAGACGTTTTCTCCTCTCAGTTCATTCCTGTGAAGGAGTAGAACTTTTCAGAGAGCTTGCAGACAATATGAATACAAACCTTAACATAATTACATAACATAAAAAAGTACTGGTATCAGATAGTTATATGATTGATTACCAGATTAATGTACTTTCCTATTTACATGGAACTCCAATGTATTTAAAAGAATATAGCCTAATGGTATAAATGTCTAACAGAGTCACTGCTTGGATTTGACATGACAGATAAACTCTCACATGGCGTTTGTCAACTTCTGTTTGTCCAGTTTGCAGTCAGACACCTGGTGTGAGTCTAGTTTTGGGTTTGAAGGATGTTGTCCTCTTCTAGCAGCTCCTTTACGACGCCCTGCTACCTGCCACTCATCATTACAAGCCATAACAGTCAAAACCTCTTTACCCAGAATAAGACAATTTACGGTCAGACTGCACGCAATACGTGATCAAACTAAGTGAGGATCAGTCGGCTTCCATATGAACACATTTTGTATTTGAATAGTGTAAACGACTCTCTTATAAACTTATAGCAGCTGAGATGTTCATATGTACATTCAGACACATAGATATCATATGATATCTATGATTCAGACAACCATTTGAGTGTTATGTGTTACGATTTAATCGTTCCGGTCGGCCGTTGTTCTCAATATATACAGTTCCTATGCTTTATACAACACATTTTTAAAATGGCACAAATTGTTAAGACGCTAATAAAATATATATATATATATATTTTCTAATCAAGAGATACATGTGTGTATGATACATTTGTATGTTGGTTTATTCTTGTGAATCTTTATGCACACGTCCACTACTTTCCGTTCTGATGGTCTATTTTTTTTTGTAACTTGTGGAAAGGTTAGTATTTATTCCCTGTTGAACGTTTTCAGGTATATTATATTATATTATTAAACTCAATAAAATCCTAAATAAACTTGAGATCATCAGTAGCGCGCGCGTGTTTGTCGGACACTAGATGGCGCGCGCTCGCTTCTTTCCCGCTCGCAAGCACTGAGGAAATCTGAGGAAAAACGTTTTATAGTTTTTATTCTCTAAATTCTCAATGTTTCCTGTCAGAATATTTGCTTTATATGAATAATGAGATTAGGTAGTTTCGTGTCTAATCTTCTTGCGGTAAATAAGTTATTGAACGAAGGAAAATAAAATGAAGTGTATCATTGAAGGCAATGGCATTAAAGGTATGACACATTTTTACTCGATATTATCTACAATCTCCCCGTTTCATTTGTTTATAAATACCTCTGTTTAACGTTACTGTTTTTAGTATTTGGAAAAGCAGTTCATGCTCTGTCAAGAATTGGTGAAGAAATATGGTTGGATCCACTGGAGGAAGGGGTAACGTTAGGCTCACACACACACACACACACACACACACACACACACACACACACACACACACACACACACACACACACACACACACACACACACACATTAGACATCAGACACTAGGCAGGTTTTAAGACACAATCTTTTAGTGTGTAAACTTGTTGGTAACACTTAACAACAAAGTTCCAGTTGTTGGCATTAATTAACATTAACTAACAATGAAAATACTTCTAATGCATTTAGTAATCTTAGTTAATGTTAATTTAAACATGTACTAATCTATCTGTTAATATTATTTAATGGACCACCTGAGCTAACATGACCAACAATGATCAGTTGTATTTTAATAACTAATTTTAACAACATTAATAAATACTGTAACAAATGCATTTCTCTTTGTTAGTTAATGTTAGTTCATGCAGACTGCTGGGACCTTATTTTAAAAGTGTTACTAACTTATTTATTTTGTCTGTCATTTCTAATTCTCCCTCTTTCTGTCTCTCTCTCTCTCATCTATAGTTGGCTGTAAGGACAGTCAACTCATCTCAGTCGGCTTATGCCTGTTTCTACTTCACTCCTCTGTTCTTCCAGAAGTATATTCCAGATCCAGACACCCAGAAAGATTGTGATGCTGTAAAATGTAAACTAAACATAAAGGTACTAAACATAAGTTTAATTTAAGTCTTGAAGGTTTGGTCAATGTTATTATTACTGAACATCTTTTGTATTCTGTTAAATGCAAAAAACAAAACAACACAATATGGAATGTTATTTAATAACATGTTTTAAAATAAAGCATTATTATAACCGGTGATATAAATACCCTCATATCCATCAGTATTATTCATGCACAGTATTTACTGGTTACTGTATGCTTTTAAAAAATAATTTTCAGAGCGTTCTTCCCCTGTTCCGCTGTGTTGCGTGGAGAGAGCGAAGTGTGGATAGATGTGAGATAACCATCAATATCCCAGACTGCAGGGTGATATTTCAGTTTCACTGCAGACACGGTTGGTTCATTTGCATGTGAAATATGTATTGAAGCTGGTAATGCGTTGACAGAGGGATGAACAGATTGATGTTGGCGGTTGTAGTCACAGGGTGTCAGCACACTTCAACTGGACTCTCTTCTGTGATGATGAGATGCTAGAAATCATTTCCATATTGCATAATTCATCACAACTTATCACATTTGTTCTAATCAAGATGTTGGCACTTGTGTGTATTTTAGGAATAACCAAGACTCATAATTTGGGGTATCAGGAAAGTGAAGCTTTGCAGGCCGTGTTCCCAGCTCACCTCTGTCCAAATGTCCTGAAGGCCCAGTCCAAGTAAACACACGCACGCACACACACACACACACACACACACACACACACACACACACACACACACACACACATTTCTTGTACATCTATCTTTATGAGGACATTCATTGACACAATGCAATCTCTAGCCGCTTACCCTAACCTTACCCATCACAACTAAGTGCCTAACCCGAACCCTGACCCTTGACCTCATTATAACCTTATCCCTAAAACCAAGTCTTGACCCTCAAACAGGCCTTTAAAGGCTCTCAGAAAGTGAGGACCGGCCAAAATGTCCTCACTTTACTCTCTTTGTCCTCACTCCAATGGTCTAAAACTCAAACTGGTCCTCACAAAGATAGTTGTACAAGTACACACACACACACACACACACACACACACACACACACACACACACACACACACACACACACATGACCTACTACTAAAATCAAAAGTTGCATCTGTTAGTATTATTTAATGCACCTGAACTAACATGAACTAACAATCATAACGTTAGCAATACTGTAACAAATGTATTACTCAACTGTTAGTTAATGTTAGCTAATGCTTTAACAAGCACATTGTAAATTGTTAACGTTTTATTTTTAGTAGGATAGTCCAAATCATAAGCTGACTTCAAACCATTTTTGTTCTCGTGTCAGACTTTTAGGCGACATTGTAGTGCATTTCCCGATCTCACAAGAAGAGGTCACTCTTTCCATTTCCTCTTATAAAGTAGCGTTGAAGACCTTTTATGAGGAAGAAAATGGTAAGGCTGTGTTTTTAAAAGTATACTACCATTCTTGCAGTATATAGCATTAACATTAATTTTAAATATATAAGTATTAAAATATTTTAACACCAAATGAAAGTAGCCATTTAATGGATGACACTCACTAAAGTAAATGTGCGGTGTGTTTTTCATTGCTTCACTTACTATCTAAATAATCTGCGGTATTCAGTTAGCTAGTATTACATTTATATTTGATGGAGAGGAGATTAATTTACATAAATTCAGATCTGCATGCAACCTACATGTATTTAGACTTAATGTATACTAGAGCTCCTGTATACTCAGATGTTTAAACATTGTGTTCCTGCATTAATTAGATCTTGTTTGTTTGATATCAGGTTGTATTAACGGCATGAACACAGAGCTGATGCTGCACCCAGATGAGTTCGACTATTTCCAGGTTGGAGAGGATTCAGCCGTGACCTTTTGCCTAAAAGAACTGAGGGTGAGCGTCCAGTACAACATGTTTTACCACTTAAATACGCAGGATATGTGTCGAGGTGAGGTGTTAGTGTCCACATGCCAGAATGTTTTATATGATGTGTGATCTGATCAGTGCATGAGGATCTTTCCGTATTTATTGCCACTTATTTCTGTCCTGCAATGTAGTCGCTGTGCGATCATATTCACTCAGGCGAGTTCACAGAAAGTGTGTCATGCATGTGAACTGAACGTACTCCAACTTTTAAAGGGGAGCTATTATGACCTTTTTTCAAAGTCTTGATTTTGTTTTTGGGTGAATATTTTTTTAATGTGAATATTTTCACATATTTTACATTGTTACAACTCCTCTGTCAGTAATGCTCTGTTTAGTTAATGTTTCTATGAAGCTCCTCCTTCCGAAAAGCTCAAAGTGCTCTGATTGGTCGGCTGGATCAGTGTGTTGTGATTGGTCAACCACTTCGAGTGTATTTCTGAAATTTCCCGTCCCTTAAAGGTGGTATCAGTGATTTCAGGCCCAAAAATATTTTTATCACATTCATCTAATCTTTCCTAACGATCCGCTAGCTGCCCGCCCCATAAGCATGCCATCAAAAAAACGCGTCTCTGTAGGCAGCCTAGGCTCTGAGATCTGCACACAAAAACAAATGGTTTAGCCAAACACTCAAAACCAAAACAAATAGTGTTCCAACCAATCACCGACAGGGGGAGGGTGTTGTGATGTTTTGAGCTAGCTTTTTCTTCAGCTCTGACTTTGCGTGCAGCCGTGCACGAGCACAAAACTTTACAACACCGAATGTTCGTTCCCGGAAGAAAACTCATGACTACAATGGAGCCGTTTCAGGGAGTTCAGTTATTATAGAGAATAACTCACTTTGGAGTGACTTTGTAACGTTGCAGACATTTTTCATGCACAAACAGCATCATTACACTCTAAAGAAAGTTGAACATGTAAACAAAAAAAAAGAAGCATAATAAGGCCCCCTTTACTTGCATCCAGGTGTGCTATTTTATTTATTTTGTGGTAATCTGCATTACAGTTTTTTCCAATTGCTAACACAATTTTGCAAACTAGGCTGGTTTTATCAAAATACTTAACACAATTCACAAAACCACACACCCAAACTGCAAAATACCTCATATATCCTGCAAAATGAAGCACTGCAACCAAAACTACACATAGCATTATCAAAATCAAACTTTTGCACGAAATGGCGCACACTTCATTCATATTACCAGATTTGTGTCTAACTAACTACACACTGTTGGGCATTATGAAAAGCACTCTCATCTTTAGTATGCTTTGCCATAATACTACAGTTTTTACACACATTTTCTGAAAGCATGCCTCATATTCTCAGAACTCTACACACAAATAAAAAAACACACTCAATGGGCAAAACCCCTCAATTCAAAATATGGACGTAGTGTCCGTGACGTCACCCGTAGGTTTCTGAAGAGCATTTTTGGCCCTGTCCCAAATGGCACACTCCGGACTTGTGGACTTCCTCAGAGTCCACACTTTGGTGACGTCATGTAGTGCAGACCTATAGGGCCCTTGGCGCGAGTCCACGAGGGCGCATTGAGAGGTATTTTTGGGACAGACTCGATCGGCACGCCGGAAATAATAGTCTGGTTATTGTTGGACAGGAGAAATCACATTTTTGCGCTCCGACGTCTTATCTCCATCACAACTACACAGCCTAATTTTACAGTTCTATATTTTGATGTTGTGCATATCACCAGGGCATTAAAAAATAGATATATCATGCTTATTTAAATGATGTATACAGTTGTAATAATAGGCTACATAATGTTCCATTTGAACTTACAATTTTAAAACATAATTTAAACATAATTTTTTTCAATTTACAGGTTTCAATATTTAATACTAAGTTTACATATGACTCAGTAAAGCCCTGACATTCGGATCTATTTATTTAATGAATCATAATGCGATCGTATTATTAAACGCACTATTATTATGTTTGAGACATCAACCACTGGTCAATGACCATAATGTTTGTATAAACTGTAGGTAACAACTGGTAAAATGTGCATTTAGGTCATAAAAACCGTAATATTTTCTTCTCAGCCATGTCAACAATTATCCGTGAGTAAAATCTCCTCCCATCTGTTGTCTGATTGGCCTTTCGCAAGGATTCCTGGGTAGTTAAAGTGCGTGAAGCCTACATCTATGCGGGCTTCGCGGAAGACCGCTTCAAGGGCACAAAGGGGGCGCTGCTGAGCACACTTCAGAGCGGTAAAATGCTGAATGGGACAGCCTACGGACTCGTAGACTCAGCGAGCACGCGCAATTCAAGTCCACGAGACCGAAAGTCCGCATGAAGTGCGCCATTTGGGACAGGGCGAAGCCTAAAGTGGGCGGAGCCGGCCGTCGCCATCTTGGCCTTGCGTCACTCCCGGATAACAGAAAATAGGCAAACAGGCGGGGCGTGAGTGGAGCTGAGGAGCCTGGCTATCTGAAATCACCTAGCTCGACGTGATCGAGTTAGCTGATGATGTAAAGCCAATTAAACGTTCCTATTTTTGCCCTTCGAAATATTATAATAGTTAAAAGACATGGCTACAAGTGAGACTGTGTATTACTTCGAGAGTGTTTGTGTGTGACAGTGATTTATGTGCATACATGTCCGTCACTCTTTCATGGTCCGTCAGCGCGGCATCACTCAAGTTCGTAGAGAGCTTATTCAGTCCATTTTAGATTCTGATTTTGGCCGTCTCTCAAATGGGTTAAACCATAGATATATTGCCTTTGAAGAGCAAGTAAATGCGCTAGAAAATCCGCGCTCATTCATGTGCATTTATTGCATGGACGGAGAAAGCGCTGACGCCCGCATGATTTCATCTGACGGTACATAAGCATATTATAATCCATCTGTTCCGTGAGAGCAGAACGAACGAGCATGTATTGACGTTTTAAATTTGAAAACCCCCAAAAGCAACGAAATTGTCAGACATCCATTAGTACAGGTTCACGGAGGAAAACAACTGAAATACAGCGCTGGTTGTTGTCTCGAACGATAACGACGAAATCCAAAGACGTGGGCTTTGTACCCAAGTATTAAATTGTATGAAATAATCCCGAAAAAAAGCACAAACACAGCAGAGATGGCAAGTTCAGCAGCTAACATTGCTGAGGTGACGGCTAGTAACAGCAGACAAACGGCTAGCACTGACAGCGGCAATCCATCTGTCACTCAAGTGGCCACTGGCCACACCCTTAAATTTAAATATTAATCAACTAAACGGACGAGTTATAAAATAATTCAACCCCTCACAGTTGTTATGAAGGGCACAATTAGCTGTATAGACCAAAGCCACATAGAGATCCAGGCTGTAAACATATTTTTTTCTGCTGTAAAGTTGGTAATTTTAACATGAGGGAGATACAGATTTGACTCACTTCTGCAGCCAGGCCAAGCGGCCAGTCAATGAATTGCAGTTTAACTCACTTCCGTGTTGGTTTCAAGAGAGAGACGGGGAGGTTGCCGCTTGGTGTAAAGCAGAAAATGTGTTTAGACTTTTGGAGACTTGAGAAGAGGTTTTGCTCTCTGTGTGTCAGTTTAAATAACTGTGCTGTGCATGTCATTTTAGTGTGTTAGCAATTGGAAAAAACTGTAATCAGCAATATTACTTTTCTCAAAAAATAAAATAAAATAATTAGTTAGTTGAATAGTTGGATTACACACTTCTAAAAAATACGAAACGTTGAAAAAAAAAAAAAAGACAAAACATGAAACTACAATCATGCTCGATGATCACTTACGTGATTTTGGAATTGTAATGTATCCAAGATAAACTATAAACACAAGTTAATTTTGTATTCTCTAAGCTCAACCTTTGACCTTGATATCCAGGGAGATCTCGTGGCACTGGATTATGCCCTGATAGTACCGACCCCTTTCACGTACGCGCTTTGGCTGTGTCAGTGGCGTAACTTCTTGGCAGGCCACAGTGTATTTGTGTCAGTCATTGATGCAGTGGGGCAGATGCTTGGATTCGAACCAGATAACCTGTCACAAAGAGTTACAGCACTGGACAGCACACTGTGGTCTGGACACACATGACTGACCTTCTCCTCATGCAGTCTTAAACGGGGTCAGTTCGGATCAGTGTGTTCAGATCAGTGTGTTCCTGGTGTATAAAACGCTGTACAAATCTGTTTGGGCAGGTCTTAATTATTCAGTATTGTGCATGTGTGTGTGTGTGTGTGTGTGTGTGTGTATAGTATGTATATATATATATATATATATATATATATATATATATATATATATATATATATATAATGAAAATAATTATTTATTAAATTGCTTTTAGGGGCTGCTGTCCTTTGCTGAGGCTTATGGTCTACCAATATCTTGTCAGTTTGGTATTGCTGGACAGTAAGTCTTTTATTTTGTTTTCAATACCAAACCCACATATATTTAGCATAAAGTCATATTTTTAGCTACTAACCAACTATAGCTGTTAGTTGAATGATTCTGAACGCTTTCAGGCCTGTATCCTTCTCTGTAAAAGACATGACGCTGGAGGCCCATGTTGTGTTGTCCACCTTAACGGATCCAAACCTCGAAAGTCCATCTCAACCTGCACCTGGGTATTTCATTTTAACCCTCATATTCACATGCATATACTGTACGTTCACAACAGACTTTGTATTTTCATGATGGACTGATGTTCTTAAAGGAACATTTCATTTTATCATTTACTTAACCTTCATGTTGTTCTAAACCTGCATGATTTAAATTCTGAAACAGAATATACATTTATTTTTAAGAAGACTCTGGCCCTCCCAAATAGCAAGAAAATTCCACCCCGTAACCTTATTTCATACAGTCTCTTTCCTATAATTTCAAATTTTAGGTGCAATGCAAATGCAAAACCACTGAGACATAGAGCCTTGTCCATAAGCACCAAGACAGCAGCCGAGTTCAGTGACGGCTTTAGTTCTCTAGTTTACCTCGGCTTACATATATACATGCTGGCCTGTCTCTCTCTAATCTATCACTGTAACTCTTCCAGTCTGGGCAGTGATGTCACTGAATTTGCCCGCCTCCTTGTAGAGTTTGTGCTTGTATCAGTGTCAGTGGTTCTGTGTGTTAGTCTCAAGCAGAAACAAACATCTGGGTCAACTGTTGCGTGCACTACTACGTCACCGCTGACTGTTTATACAGCCAACGTGCAATAATTCATGCTAGTGAAAGCTTAAATAAACAACTAGTCTTGATTTTTTTTATCTCTTGATTTTAAAAGGGCAAAGGGCTTATTTGCATATGTTAGATGTCAACAGAGCTGTTTAGTGTAAAGACAAAGTCTACCATCCAACAACAAGGCCATTTATGTTGATTCTTGTTTGGATGAAAATGATTGTTAATTATTTGAACACTACAAAAAAAATTATATAATAAAGATAAATATTATATAATTATAAAATAATAATAATGATATAAAAACACATACATTTATTTAGTACATTTTTTAATCTAATGCAATTTACAAAGGAGGAGAAACAAGGGACTGATCACGAGGAGATGATTTTTTTAAAGGAACAATTCATCCTAGGAATAGAATAGGAATTTATGAACCACAAAAGGCCACTCTTTAACATATAATGAATTGAATGAGGAAACTTTTAAGCTCAAAATGACACCATAAATATTTGAATGGATGCAGACAGCAGAGAGAAAGACACTCGTACGAGTTTGGAAACAACATGAGGTCAAGTAAAAGATGGCAGAATTTTCATTTTGATTAAATTAAATAATTTTGACTAAACAGTGCCCTCATTGTGGAGTAGATAAACAGATCTTCCTGAGTAAGTTGAAAGAGTTGTTGTAGTTGAACGTTTGTCACGTGAGCCTTAGTTCTGGTACAGAGACAAATCTGAACATAGTATAGCCCTGCCCCCTGTGGAGCAATTCACATATTCAGAGACATGCATTCATCTGTCCTTCACACACACTCCCCCACTGTCACTGTGTGATTCGTCCCCTTTTCTCTGTTGCCTCTGCTGTCCCTCACACATTCCTGCACGTGTTTCGTTTACCCATAGCACTTACATCACTCAGGCTGTGCTGCAAACTCTTTACTTACAGGCACACATAAAAAAGTTGTACGGATGTTTTATTATACAAATTCTTGGGTATTGCAATTCAACCAAGTTAAAGCGTAACTATCTCCAAAATGCAACCAAGGGTCTTTTTGTGAATCTACCCGAGGCATAAAAGCATAATTAGGATGGAAACGGCACTTTTAAGATTGACTGTATTTTCGTTTTCGGTCAAATTGTCAGTTTTCAGCATTTTGTCAGTCAAAAATAGTCGATCTCCGAATGCAACGTAACAGGGAGGAGATGGAAAGCTCCTAAAGCTTAGTTCCATATAAATTCATGGATGATTTGTTGTTTTGTCATTAGTGAAAATCAATATTGACCTTGTATTTGAAAAAGGATCCTCATATAAGAAGCAATACTAAAATTCAGAGTCAGTTCATTCGCATTCGGAGATCGACTATTTTTGACTGACAAAATGCCGGCGGACGGAAACACAGTGAGTTGTTCAAAATCTTTCTTTTTAGTAAACTCTGTGTACACAAACAATGTTCTCAATGCTGGAGTTCGTGTAGAGCCCCTGGTGATACTTTGAGCAAATTTTCATGTTGTGTCGAGCCTTCTTAGTGTTTTAAAAATAGCGATTTTGATGCTATCATAGTCGTGCCCCAAGCACTCCCATTCAAAGGCAATATGACCAAAAACGAAAATACGGTCAATCTTAAAAGTGGCGTTTCCATCCTAATCATGCTTTTAAATGAAGATTTGCCTCAGGTAGATTCACAAAAAGACCCTAGGTTGCATTTTGGCGAGAGTTACGCTTTAACAAACATCAACAAACTTCAGAGAGTCAATTTGATATGCTTTACACCACATTAACGTCATGCTCCAGAGCTGGTGGGGGCAGAAGAGAGTCTATTCTGTTGAATTGCTTGTTTGGAAAAAAATGAAAAAGAATAACAAACAACGGGCATGTTTAAATGATTGAAACATAGTTTTAGCAGCAACAAACTAAAAAGCGCTTTATAAATAAATGTGAGTTGACTTGACTTGTGTGTTCTAGGGATGACTGTCCTGTTACAATCCCAAAGACCTCCACAGCCGAAGTCTCCACAAGTGAAGGCCCCATGGAGGCAGAGGTGTGCATTGCTGAAGTCTCCATAAGTGAAGGCCCCATGGAAGCAGAAGTGTGCATTGCTGATGGGGAACGTGTGGTCTCCAGCCAGGGCAGTGAAGTGTTCAATCCAGCCCTTCACATGAGGAAGATGATTCAGCTTCATGCACCTGGAGAGATCCTGCCAAGACCCACTTTTGAGCCTGAATCGGCCTTGACTACACCAGTAACACCAGCCACATTTAAGGTTAGAGTCTTTTAGCAGACAAACAATAAATTGCATTGTGGCATTATCAGATTTATAGCCTAAATTCTAATTCCATATTTTCAAATAATAGCAAAATCGTTAAAACTGAGTTGCACTAATGGAATTATGAAAATTATGTAGTGACCAACAATTTTTTTCCTTCACAACCTGCTCCAACTCATCAATGTTTTTTGTTTTATTCTATTTCTTACATTTAGAGTTTTGTCATATGTGTCCTATTTGATGCATCAGGCTTTCATGGCTCATATAGTCTGATAGACTCGAGGAACAAAAAACACACGTCAGTTTCCCAAACTGAGAAACAAAATATGAAATTTGGTGCAATTGCTGATATTTATATGGCCAAAACATAAGATGAAATCTGATGCTTGTAATGTAAATTAGTGAGATCTTTATAACAGGATAGCAGACTACTTACATAAAATGCATGTAAATATCTGTATATAATAAGTATATACCAATAATAAGTCTTAGTAAGATGATATTTGATAATTAAATGCTTAGTTTTATGATCAAAGCTCTAGTTTTTTTTTTATAGGCAAAACATACATACAATGATGACTGAGAGATGAATGATCAGACCTTCTTCCTCAAAGGCCTGATGGATCATATTTGATACTCACATTTTAACACGATTTTTCTAAAAAATATTACTAACAATGTAAAAGTTATCCTTATATAAAGATTTCATAGCAAAAAAAACACATGAACCACAAGCTGAAGGGGGACGTTTTTACAATTATTCTAAAAGGTTTTTTTACTCGGTAAAAGAGTATAAACAATCAGATTACAGAAGGCATGTAGAAGATTATGTGCTGCAGTTTTTACAGCAACATTTCAATCATAATTTAGAGACATAAGGTCTTTGGCTTTATAGGGTAAATTAAAATAGTAATTTTGTTTTTAGTCATTAAAGAAGTTAATGTTTTTAAAACACATTTGTCTGCAAAACTATTAATTTCAGGTAAAAAGCAGAAGCATTTAGATCAAACGGTTTCAGGAAGATTCAGTCAGTCAAGTGTGTCCAAACCAAAAGTCTTTCTAGGTTCAATATATATATATATATTTATTTACATGTATGTAACTGAGGGACACAAAACACCAATTTCGTCGAATGATCAAGCTACATTTAGGTCAAAATTCCTCAGATGTTTGCATTTACAACTTGAGGGTCTCATTCTAGATGCGCTCCCTGCTCTTCGGGGCTGTGCTGACTGATGGAGGGGACGGTAACACTGCAGATTTGCCCAGCCTGGTTTGTGGCAGTGACACAGAGGAGGACGGAGGATCAGAGGAGACACAGGTAGCACCTTCAGCTAATCTGAAGCAGAGAATGCATGGACGTTACTGCAGGATGTAGCCTACATAAACCCAGTACATTATGAAGACAAAACAGCATATTTTCTGTGGTTATATGTTATCTTTTACAAAAAAGTTCAAAGTTTAATATAAATGTTCAATTGGAAGGGCTTCCTCAAGGCACGTTAATGCACAACTTGTATTATTTTATTAATGTGTGTAAAAGTGTGCAAGCTAGTTTTTGGTTCTTACATGAACATCTTTGTAATGTATAATACATATTTTGTGTGTTCAAACTGTTCTTGGAGAGATAAAAGGAAAACTATGTGACAACAGTAAAGTTTCAGAGAGGCAAAGTGGGGCAAGATTCACTTTCTGTTGCTGAGGAATGTCTACCTACATAAACACACAGTTCAGAGGAGTTCGTCACTGTGGGGAAGATAAGTGAAAACTTTTTAAAACAAACAACATTCTCAAGGACTGAAGGACTCCATGTTCTTTGTGTCCACCAAATGAGTCAGAGGAAGATTTGACTCACTGCTTTAAAATGCTGCTTGAAAAAGCATTGTTATATAAGCCTGCAGCAATTACTGGTATTGCAAACATACCTCGCCGCATTATACAGAGAAATCCTTGTGTTTTTCGCTCAACTGTTGAATTGAAAAAATATGTTAGGGAGAAGCTTAAACTGGTCTACTTTTTTAAGTTTGACAGCCGGGCAAACCAGAATAACTTAATTTCGCTCCCCATGAAGAGGCATTTGAGCTCCTAATGTGACTGTTCAACTGATCGCTATCACATTAGTTCATGCTCATGACGTCAGCATCACGACCATAACTACTGGTTTTGTTGACTGCACTATTTCAGACTCTCATGCAATTTACACCTAAATTGAGCACAAAATGTAGGAAAACTTGCAGTTACATTGAACTGCAAAGAAATGGAAGCCTTAAGGCTGAAGAGTGTCATTTAAGCCCCTTTCACATGGAGATTCCGGAAAATACACGGATAATGTGTCCAGGGATTTGTCCCAGGATTGTTTGATTTTGCTTCATTCACACTGCCAGTGATTTTCCGGAATCTGTGAGTGCGTTCACACACATCCCGTAAAGACACGTGACGCAAGGCCAGTCTAATCTTCCGCTACCGCTCTTTTCATTGTAGTCGTGCACTTGGTGGATTTTTTACGCAGCATCTTAAGTTTACTACTAATCTAGCATTTTTTTCCGGATTTGGTCGTATACTAACGTTGTATAAAGTCTTAAAGCTGAAGAGTGTCATTTTGTCTTTCATTTCTCTTCAGGAAGACAATCTACCAATGATTCACATGTAGCTGACTTAAGTTTACTAATAATCTGCGCTTTCGATCTCGAGAAACCACGCTCGAGCATTTTTTCCCGGATTCGGTCGTACACTAACGGTACGTAATTAGTTCCACAAAGCTGGCGAACGATCTCAGCTTCAGCGCGGATAGTAAGGAGCTCCTGGTCTCTGCTTCATTCCAGTTTGCAGACATTTTTTCGTTCTTTCTTTGTTGATGACGAACACAAACTTTCTTCAAAATTCAAAATACAATAAAAGCAACAAAATACCCTTTTACGGCATTGGTCCTGGCTTTTGTTCACACAGGGCGCGTTCCGGGACTGACCCCGGCAATGTCCCCATCCTGGCATCAATCCCGGGACGTGTTTGCGTTCACACAGAAGGCACTCTAGCAATTTTACGAGATGGTCCTCACTGCAGAACACAAAATCCAGGGGGAGGAGTTGGATCCAGATCTCCTCCCACCTTACATATACCTAAACCTACCCATCCCCACCCCCTGATCCCTAAACCCACCCCTAAACCTACCCATCTCCACCCCCTGATCCCTAAACCTACCCATCTCCACCCTGATCCCTAAACCCACCCCTAAACCTACCCATCTCCACCCCGATCCCTAAACCCACCCCTAAACCTACCCCATCTCCACCCCCGATCCCTAAACCCACCCCTAAACCTACCCATCTCCACCCCCTGATCCCTAAACCTACCCATCTCCACCCCCGATTCCTAAACCCACCCCTAAACCTACCCATCTCCACCCCGATCCCTAAACCCACCCCTAAACCTACCCATCTCCACCCCCTGATCCCTAAACCTACCCATCTCCACCCCCGATTCCTAAACCCACCCATCTCCACCCCTGATTCCTAAACCCACCCCTAAACCTACCCATCTCCACCCCGATCCCTAAACCCACCCCTAAACCTACCCATCTCCACCCCCTGATTCCTAAACCCACCCCTAAACCTACCCATCTCCACCCCCTGATCCCTAAACCTACCCATCTCCACCCCCGATCCCTAAACCCACCCCTAAACCTACCCATCTCCACCCCGATCCCTAAACCCACCCCTAAACCTACCCCATCTCCACCTCCGATCCCTAAACTCACCCATCTCCACCCCCTGATCCCTAAACCCACCCATCTCCACCCCCTGATCCCTAAACTCACCCATCTCCACCCCCTGATCCCTAAACCCACCCATCTCCACCCCCTGATCCCTAAACTCACCCATCTCCACCCCCTGATCCCTAAACCCACCCATCTCCACCCCCTGATCCCTAAACCCACCCATCTCCACCCCCTGATCCCTAAACCCACCCCTAAACCTACCAATCTCCACCCCTTAGATCTGGATCCAACTCCGCCCCCTGGATCTCGTGTACTGCAGTGATGTGCTACTGAATTTTACGGCAATTTCCCTGGATCAACGCGCTGTGTGAAAGGGGCTTTAGTCTTTCATTTCTCTTCAGGAAGACAATCTACCAATGGTTCACATGTAGCCGACTTATTGAACATTGAATAAAATTAGACACTTCTGCTTCAACAAATTTAAAATCACTACAGAACTAGATGTATGACAGCTACTTTCTGCGGGTGGCCTTGAAGACTCATCCGCCGCTGTAACCCAGTTAATTCATCAGGGTGCAAATGGCTTGTGTGATTAGAATAGCTCCATAGCTGAAACGAGCATTGCGGTTTGTGTGGGTAGAAGACATCGGTCTCCTGCAGTGTAACATGCTATGCTTCATCTAAGACTGTTATATACTTCTATAATTATTATACATGCTGCTTTTATGAATTGCTCATATTAAATCAGAGATTACATGCAGTATTTGCTTTTCAAATATTTGTCACACAATTACTATACTACAACTAAAAATAAAGCTAAAATGACAAACGTAAAAAACACCCAGCTCTGATATGAATCACATTAAAATGAAAATTAGAGAAAAATACAAGACTTAATTTACTTAACTTATATATACTTATATAAATACATACATATTAGGGCTGCACGATTTGGGGAAAATGTCATATTGCGATTGCGATATGCGATATAATAAACAAATGGTTTCATGAGTCAACTTGCTTGGTTCTCAAGGAAAATATATGCACACACAGATTAGTGATAATCTGCCTAAAGAAAAAAAGTTATTTAGGTCAAGAGCAGTGAGTGTTTTTCTCTGTTCCCTTTGTTCTTTGATTAACTTTAGCCACATATATAATTAGTGGCTACTGTGTACTGTCCTTTTAAGACCAGCCGCTGCTGTCAGAGACGTGGATCTCACACGCGCCTCATTCTCTCACGAGTCACAACTCTTCACTTTCATCATAAGACTACTCTTATGTTATGAAGATACTCGACAAAAAGACATTTTGGCATAATTGTGTGTGTTATTGTTCGTTCAAGCTCGAAAGAGAGCTGTATTCTGGCATGCTGTTTTGTGCGCACGCACGATATTAGCGCGAGTCTTTCTGTGTGTCACAGTCAGGACATTCAACGCCCTCATTTTTGTCTTATCGCGCATGAATGGTTTAAAAGCATTTGCATGAATAAGAGCGGGATCATGTAACACTAGCCAAAGGATGCCAAAAATTAACAGATGCTGCGTTAATTGCGTTAACAGCGCTAATTTGTTTATTTAATATAAAATCGCAGCATTTTGCGTCATATAATCGCGTAGGCTTGACATCGCGATTGCGATATGATTAATCGTGCAGCACTAATACATAGGCTATACACACACACTATTTTTTGTAAAGTTAAAGTTTTAGTATGTATATATTGCAAGGAGACCTAGTTGATTATACAGTATATAACTGCAATGCATCATGGGAAATGAAAAACAGCGACCTACAGAAGTTATAAAAATATAACTTTATTAGATCATGTGATCATGACATACCCACTGAAAGCATTCACAGATGCTAGCATTAGCTTTGTGCGTAAACACCTCGAGGGATATTTTAAAATTTAAATTTTACAAAAAAAAATTTTTTTTTAATAACAGAATCCACACAATTATCAAATATATTCTCATATACATCTGATGTGTAATAACTACACTTTCCAAATGCAGACATGTCATACATAAATATACAGCCGGTTTTCCAAATATATCTACAGATCGTAAACGTTCCTCTCTCACACACACACGCTACCATGCATGTGAACCTCTTAAAAGTGGTTTAAGTGGGACTGTTTTTTTCCTCTCAACACATCCCACAATCCCTTGCAGTCTGATTAAAAAACTCAATACTGTTTTAAATTAATAAATATGAAGTGAAAAGTTTCCGCCTCCCCAAGAACTGTAATTTGCCCTGTACTGAATTGCTTACACAAACACCCGTCCTACTCTTTTATTTTACGTAATGAGAACTTGTCTTGAGAAAAGTGTCTTTCATCAGTTAAGATCTCAGAGGAAAGGCATTTCTATTGTTGATCATTAACTCGGACAGTATTCTGATGAGGTTAAGCGTCATAATCAATCTAGTATCGTAAAGTTACGCAACACTGACGACAAACTGTCCATTTGCTAGTGAAGAGTTTGTAGTAGTCACTGCTGCTTAATAACCTCACATCTCAGCTGACGTCTGTCCAGAGGATACAGATCGGGTGTCTTTTAAAATAGAAAGTAAACAGGCAAAACGTGCCATCTCAAGACTCATGTAACTTGAGGGCATCTCCCTTAGGCTTTTGCAAAGTCAAAGAATCCCATGGCACAACGCTTCCATCTTATGCCTGGTTCAGATTACACGATTTTAGCCTGATTTTGGCACGATCCGCTTGACATAGGGTGTCGTGGGGATTCGTAAACGACAACGGGCGTCGGGACGCAAGATTCGATCATTTCATCTTGTATAAGTGTGTAATAGTGGGCGTCAACCGGCGTCGCGTCTGCGATGCTTCACGACATCACCATAAAAAGACTAGCATGCGAGTAAGTGTGTGAGTGAGTGAGCAAGAGTGAGTGTGCGCTAGTGAGCGAGAGTGAGTGTGTGTGTGTGCGCAAGTGTGTGCGTGAGTGAGTGAGCGACAGTGAGTGTGTGCGAGAGTGAGTGTGTGTGCGTGTGTGTGAGTGAGTGCGTTTGTGAGTGTGCGTGTGAGTGAGTGCGTTCGTGTATATGTGTGTGAGTAAATGTGTGAGTGAGCGAGCGTGAGTGCGTTTGTGAGTGAGCGTGTGTGTGTGTGTGAGCAAGAGTGAGTGTGCGCTAGTGAGCGAGAGTGTGTGTGTGTGTGTGTATGTGTGTGTGCGCGAGTGTGTGAGTGAGTGAGCGACAGTGAGTGTGTGTGCGTGAGTGTGTGTGTGAGTGAGTGCGTTTGTGAGTGTGCGTGTGAGTGAGTGAGTTCGTGAGTGAGCGTGTGTGAGCATGTGTGAGTGAGTGCGTGCGTTCATATATGTGTGTGAGTGAATGTGTGAGCGAGCGAGTGTGAGTGAGCGTGTGTGTATATAAATGTGTGTGTGTGTGTGAGTGAGTGAGCGTTTGTGAATGAGCGAGTGTGCGTGTGAGTATGTGTGTGAGTGAAAGTGTGTGTGTGAGACGGCACACGATGACTGGTCAGAAAGCAACGTGTAGTCTGACATGTTTCTTATCCACGACACAAGATTTTAGGAGTCAAAATCGAGTAATCTGACACAGTGACTATCGTAACAGACAAAAAAAAAATTGTGTAATCTGAACCAGGCATTAATGTTTCTACTTGATACGGAAACTCTCTTCTTTTTTTTTTTGGTACACTTGTCCCTAATCAAATTATTTCTTTTTGCTTTGCTTTTCTCTCATTCTCTCTCCATTTTTACCTTCTAAACCCTCCAACTCTCATCCACATCATCATCACTGGACGGCAGAAACACGGGTGATTCTTTCAGACGTACTAGAAAAGGGTTGAACACCTGTCGTAGCCCTTGCAAAGCACAACTCAGTCCGTATCAAGGTGATCTTTTACTTGAGCCTGCAGGCAACATCATCAGAAGTACAGTCTAGTGAGGTTGAAGAACCCAGGGAACAGATGTGGGCTTCAAGTCCCTGCCAGAAACAGAACACTCCAACAGCCCTCGATCCTGCCAGCAGGAAACATCTGCCAGTCCAGTGACTGAGAGGAAGACAACAAGAGAAGCATTTTGCAGCCCTTGCAAACATTAGTCTGTGTACTCCGCCACGATCGACAGCAGAACAGTGATGTCATCTGGCTTCCCTCCTTTGGAGAGAAGAGAAAGAGGGAACGTTGTCAGGCAAATATCAACCCTACATATTTACTCGACATCTACAACGTTCACGTGTGCCGTTGAATACATGTCAGTCAGGAAAATAAAAATGCATCAATCTGATAATGGGTGACACTTTACAATAAGGTCTCATTAGTCAATCTAACAATGAGCAATACATTTGTTACACTATTTGTTACAATAGTTCATTGTTAGCTCATGTTAGTCCATTAAATAATATTAACAGATGTAACTCTTTTAACTGTAAATGTTAAATTAAACATTAACCGAGATTAATAAATGCTTTAGAAGTACTTTTCAATGTTAGTTCATGTTAACAAATGGATTATTGTAAAGTGTTACCTGATAATGAATTTAATGCATTGATAAGGGATAACAAAGATGACCACATTACCCAATTTTTTTATGCATTCATTTTTGCATTCAAAATGCAATTCTTGACCTATTTTCAGTGGAATAATCCAACTAACAATGATCCTGCGTTCATTTATCCGACACTTTGCATTCATCCAAAGCTAATTTTAAGCATTTAAAGTATGCATTTTTATGAGTTCATGCATTTTCTACTTCAGACATTCGTGTCGTCACAATTTTGAAAATACGAAAATAATCAAATTGAAATGTTATTTTAGTATAATTGATATGCCATTTTAATTGCAGTTTAAATATTTTGAGTTATTATTTTTGTATTTTCCACTTTAATTTTAAACTTGTAGAAAGTTTGTGAAATAGTGTTTTTGTTTTTTAATGTCTATACAGTTTTCATTTTTATTTCTGTTTTAGTTTTAATCAACTAAATAAATGAAAAACGTTATTAAACGTTTATTTTATTTCAAGTAACAAAAGTGTTTTTTATTTTTATTTCAAGTAACAAACTGTTTACGTTTTAGGTAACTATAATAACCTTGAACTGAACCAAAACTAAATTGTGACAATTTATGTAATTTTATAGTGCATTGAACTGGTAAACTCCTTCAATGTACAGTTAAAGCATCTGTCAAATGCATAAATTTAAACGTAATTGATTTCAGAGCAAGTGTATACACATTAGCATCTCAGAATATTGTAAAGAGAAAGTAAATCAGGAAAAGGAAAAGTTGTAGCTTGTTCAAAATGAATGAAATAACAATTTAGTCATATTTAAAAGAGTATATCTCACCTCTGACATTTAAGCCATTATCGCAGGCAAACTGTGCAAAAGGAGACATGTAATTGGGGTCGTATGCTAAAACATGCGCCTGTTCAGCAATACTTTTGGCTGTTTGCTGGATGCTTTCATAGTTGGTATTCTGAAAGCAGAGCACACAATTCGTATTAGTGTCGCTGGAAGACAAAAAAATGGACAGTGAAGTGCAGTACGTAGATGTTTCCGGTACCTTGAGCTTTTTGAGTTCTTGCAAAATCATGTAGTCTGGCATGTTGTCAAAGAGACCATCTGTAGCTGTGAGTATAATGTCTCCCAACTGGACATCGAAGGATGAGCTATCAGCCGCATCAGGGCTGTGGGAAACAAGAGGACACAAAATTGGGTTACACTTTATTTTAAGGCGTCATTGTTACAGTGTAATTATATATTTAAGTACTGAGTAATATTAATGAACTACATGTACTTACTATAGGGTTAGGGTAGGACTAGGGTTTGGTTGAGGGTTAGTTGCATGTAATTATGCATAATTTACTGTTACTACTATAGTAAGTACATGTAACATATGTAACAAGGACCGTGTTTGTTGTTTGAATGCAAGTAAACTCAATAGTTTAGTTATGAAATGTGATATTCCCATTCTGAATGTTGACATATTTGAAAGAAATTAAATATTCACTTCTCACAATGTTTCTCAATGTCTTTAGGTCACCTCAACAATCCATCAAAACCAACTATGTGCACATTCTGTGCCGTCCAAGTTGAAATATGTCTGTAGCTCTGATAAACAGTAAGCGTTGCTGTTTGCTGACCATATTTAGAAGCACAGTTGAAAAGAATAAAAGCAGTTTCAGTCTAAGAAGCTTTTAGCTTGATCCTCATTACAGTACATACAGATCAGCAGTGAAGTGTCGTGTTCTGTTCCAGGAACTCAGTAGCGGGCATTATGCCCACTGATACGAATACACTGGCTGTCATTCCCTCCGTCTGCGCCGTGACCCGGGTCATGCGGTTTAAACATGATACTTAGTTTGAATAAAAAATTCTGAGAATTAAGAAGTGGAAACGGTTTATAAAATGGAACAGCATTAGAGATTTAGACCTGCAAACTGGCCTCAGAG
The DNA here is from genome assembly GCF_964197995.2 of Scardinius erythrophthalmus. Lineage (NCBI taxonomy): Eukaryota > Metazoa > Chordata > Actinopteri > Cypriniformes > Leuciscidae > Scardinius > Scardinius erythrophthalmus. The sequence goes on along the minus strand of NC_138240.1, from coordinate 3,338,992 downwards.
AACTACTTCCACTAGCTCATCTGTCAAAGAGAACCCAGCTAATGTCAGGGTTAACTGACGCCATGCTAAGGTTGTCTCCATTAGCTTGGCAGCCAAGTCATGTGTCTGGAAAGATTAAAATTAACTGGATGTAGCTCAGAGCAGAAACAGCCCAACACCACCGCTTAACCGTGATAAATTCACTGTAAATCACTGACTTAGGGTCATGTTTACTAGACAGAGAGGGAATCCCAAGTCATATAATGGGGAAAGACCTGGCGACCTACTCTGAAACAAAATAATCGCTAAGAAAATTAGCTGAGAGTCTATTGCGAGAGATGGCTTATAGAGAATCACCAAGAGTTGGATACGACTGAAATGGCTAGACAATAGGTTTACATGCATCCAAGGTCAAAAACACTTACATTTTCTGATAATATCCATAGCACATCACCTAATTTCTCAAAGAAAACGAAGCTAAGTTTCAGCTCTTCCTCAGCGATACTGTGATATTACACAGAGATGTAAACAATAACGGTTGCATCAGTTTTATCGTATCAATTCGAGAGCAAGTCTAGTCCTTTGAAAGCGCATGCAAAAGTAGATTTGCGTTTTCTTGACATGTCGACCACATGAACCGAACTCTTCCAGTCTCAGCTACAACTACAGTTTGAGGGTGGGTCAAAATAGATGTTTGAGGGCAGCCAATGATTTAGATTCAGATTGTTTTATTTAGTGCCATGTCAGCATTCAAAGCTATTTTCATGGCACAAATTCAATTACAAAAATACAAATATCATATAAATACAATAAAAACCAAACAAACAAAAACAGCAAGTCATATAATACAAGATTTTTTTAAATCAACATATGATTAAAACCTTTTCAGGTATAATCTTACAAAATAAGTCCTTAAGTGAGGTAATTTTATTAAATAAGCATTCTACTTGTATTAAAGGAACACGGGACTTCAGCTTATTCACTGTATCCCTTCTCATCTCCGTGCGTGCCATCTCCGTGCGTGCACCCACCGCTAGCCTAGCTTAGCACAAAGACTGGAGGTAAATGGCTCCAGCTAGCATACTGCTCCCAATAAGCGACAAAATAACGCCAACATTTTCCTATTTACATGTTGTTATTTGTATAGTCACAGCGTGTACAAATAACAAGGTCACATGAGACACAGCCATCTTATAACCGTATACATACTGGGAACTATATTCTCCGAAGTAGCAGTGCCCAAGTAGCCGTGCTTCGCCTTCTGAGAATATAGTTCCCAGTATGTATGCGGCATTATGCAAATTTTTTACAAACCTACGTAGGTTCATGCAGGAATAAAGACTGGAATTGCTGACGTCTCGTTTCAGGCAGTTCGGAATCTATTCTTTTGGGAGACGATGACTCCATTTATCGTGGACTTTGAGCCTTGAAACTTTGCAGACCTTTTACATCCACAAACATGAAAGGTAATATTCGAAAAAGCATAATGGGGAACGTCTAAACCAGGAGCTGAATTCTGAATTTAGTGATGTAATCTTTGCAGTCATTGTTTTCAATTTGCTGAAATAACCGAAGAGGCACTTGTTTTTCAGTGCTTTCAGCAATCAGTCAACATAGCTCTGTGAATCAAAGCGTGATGCACACCCTGAATTATGAATATAAAGTTATATTATTAATGATCAATAATTAAAACAGCCTTAACATGATGTCTTAAAAAGCTTGAGAATAAATCTAGATAATGCAAAAAATTGTGTTAATGTGGAGGCTAGAGTAAAAGTTAAAGGGGTGGTTGAATATGATTTCACTTTTCTAACTTTAGTTAGTGTGTAATGTTGCTGTTTGAGCATAAACAACATCTGCAAAGTTACAACGCTCAAAGTTCAAAGCAAAGGGAGATTTTTAAGGACTACAACAAATGGCTGGTTGGGACTACACCACATTCCTCCAGGGTTAGTGACATCACCAACCCTAGAATTTACATAAACCCCGCCCCCAGAACACGATTTATAGATTATCAAGACAAAATATGCTAATCAATGACTAGAAGATAACTACACATAAGCTACATAAATTCATCAACTAACATTCAGAAATGTCCTGTTGCTTCTACATGTTGTCACTTCTTCTTGAGTCTCTCCGTCATTGTCTAAATCCGGTTTGACCATAAAAGGCTAAAAGTGTTTGAAATTTTCAGTGCATGTGTGTGTGAGTGCAAGCTGTTGAAGCTCCTCCCCCTGTAACGGGAGCAGCAGCTCATTTGCATTTAAAGGAACAGACACAAAACGGTGTGTTTTTGCTCACCCTCAAAAAGTGACTTTAACATGCTATATAAAAATATCAGTGGGGTATTTTGAGCTAAAACTTCACATACACACTCTGGGGACATCAGAGACATATTTTACATCTTGTGAAAAGAGCATTATACCACCCCTTTAATATAAGTTGCGGCTCAAAATCCTATCCATTTTTTAGGATAGATTAAGCTTGGTGCACAATTATGAAATGTAGTTTTTTGACAAATAAAGCCGTTCTAATCTGAGATAGGAGAACAGAGATCATTACGTATCCTAGACAGTAGAGTAGACGCTGTAGTGTTCACACAGAGTGACACATTTCTCTCCAGGAGGAACTGATTATCCAGTCGAGTTAATAACCAGGCTCTCAGAGTGAGGACCTAATCATGCTCTCACACTGACAGCCAGGGGATTACGTCTCGCTTGCGTCTAGGTTGGGGACACGATGCTGTTGCATAATCAGAAAGCTAGAGGAGTGAGGGTCTCACCTGTCGCTGAGAACGGAGCCCTCTGCCTCAGGAGGGGCGATGGAGAGCTGGAAAGGGGTGTTGAAGTAATGCTGCTGTTCATCAGACCTGTGCACCACCTCTCCACCTCGAACCACCAGAAAGCCAGAGTCTCCTAGGTTAGCCGTGTGTAGCCGGTGACTCTGCCTATCTAGTACCACGATACACGCTGTACTGCTTCCTAAAGTAGAGAAAGATGCTCAATCAGTCACGTGATAGGTCATTTAAAGCATAACAATTTTAAGTTAGCGATGCACCAAAATTGAATTGAAAACATTCAGCCTAAAATCTAATTAATCTTCATTTTGATGAACCGACATGTTTTTGTCTATGCTATTTTCAGTTGATGCACGAACAAAACATTATTTGTATAAAAACATCCATTAATCACAATAAGTCTCAGCTTTCAAATCGTCTATTTTCTAACGAAATTCAAACAATAAATGTCGTTTTAAAACTCTTTAATGTGGTGACAGATCGCTGTAGTGTCTCAGTTCCAACGGCACGTGACCCGATCATCTCTTCCCCTTCACTACTAGTCATTGTATGAAATAAACATGAGTGAACATCAAGTGTTGAAAGAAAAAGTACAACTTACTGAAATGTATCATGACTCATGCAATCGCTCAATTCGTGTTTCAACTGCGAAAAGACTTCAATAAAACAGCTCGAGTACAATATGTAATGTTACATTTTCCTCAGGAAAGCCATTCAGTGTCTATAGCTTGTTCATTAGGACTCTATAGAGCACAGGGTTTCTGCAGGTATCTTCAAATTAAATTTAATGCTTTTTAATGCCATTTTTTACATTTTTAATGCCATACATGACCCATGACTAATCACGGTAACCAGATATCTATATCTATATAGATATAGATGGTATATTAGTGCTGTCAATCGATTAAAAACCGGAAGCAATTACCAAACTGGTTCCGCATGTTTATCACACTTAATGTACATATTTTGCGACAGCAAATAAAAATGATTAACTATGAAGACTATTCAAATAAATTGATAATATAGAATTTTCTTCAAAACTATCTAAATTTTAAAACATATTGTGCTTTTTAATGCCCTGCAGAAACCCTGTAAAGAACAATTTGCTAAATATATGCACTATATTACTGGTCATTATTTTTACTTGACATTTATTATTTAACGTTTATGCCTGAATAAATCTGCCATGAAAACTATTTTTTTTATGTTTACATTTCAACAATGAATTGGAGTAGAAACAATTACATTAAGTTTTTTATAAAGATGATTAATTGATTATTAAATAAACATTATTTTCAGTTGTACTAGCTTTGAAATTGTGCATATTTAATAACAAAATCCAATCTTGTGACCCAATACACTCTCTGTCCGTGACTCATCTAGCCCACAGTGTGTTTTTGAGGGCAGCACACTGTACAAGTGACTCATTTCAGTCCATTACATTTTAGTTACGGCTTTGATCTTATCCTGAGAAGAATGAGCCAAGGCCCTTCCCAAAAACATTTCGTTCCCAAGTGAGGAAAAATAAAACTTTACTGTCCCAGAACATCCAGTCCTCAGTTTTATAGCATATCTGTGTGTACTGTCTCACATGTCAGTGCATGCATAGTTAACATGCCATTGCACATCAACACCTTAGGTTATGAACACCTTAGGTTATGAATGTTAGTCTGATGCTAAAGTTACTTTGTAGAAAAACTGATCTTTAGTATGTAGCAAAAGATGAAAATATAATTGAATGGAAGTGAACGGAACACAATCGCCCCTTCTTAATTGAAGCCAGAGCATAATGTCGAAGCCTCCAAAACACATTATGATCTAATGTCTCTACAGTTTAGATTTGAAAAATGTTGAAATATGAAAATATAGGCTATTCAAAATGCAAATGCTTTTTCTGTGCAGCTCTCTCCTTTTGACACTTTCATGTGAAGAGAGAGAGACTTCCATTGTACAGCATACTGCACACTTCTGTTTCTACTTGTGAAATGAATTCACTTCATAATCCATAATCTAAAGATGAATATGCTCACCTAATAGCGGTACTTTGTTCTGAAGTAGCTCATAGTAGCTGGTGGTGAGGATTCCCACTGGGTTGCTTGGCACAAATCTCCCTTCTTTGACGAGCCGCTCACACGTCCTCATGAGCGTCCCGGAGAACTGAGAGGGGTCGACCCCATAGTCCCGCCAGCCACCCACTCCATCAGCCACACCTATAGGTGATAGAAACACAATTTTAGAAATGGTTAACAAGCGACAAAACAACTTCCAATAGCTGTAATGTTTGTGTACAGCTTTTTTGCATCTACAGAGAGAAATTCATAATTATTATTCAGCAAGGATGCATTTAATTGATCAAAAGTGACAGTAAAGACATTTATAATGTAATTAAGATTTTGATTTCCAAAAAAATGCTGCTCTTTTTAACTTTCTATTCATCAAAGAACACAAAAATTATGAAGCAGTTTTCAACATTGCTAATAAGAAATATTTCTTGAGCAGCAAATCAAATTATAATGATTTCTGAAGGATCATGTGACACTGAAAACTGGAGTAATGATGCTGAAAATTTAGCTTTGCATCACAGGTATAAATAAAGCCAAAAATAATCATTTGTAGTAGTACTGATATTTCACAATATTATTGAATATATGCAGCCTTGGTGAGCATAAGAAAATAAAAAAAATAATTTTACCGACCCCAAGCTTTTGAATGGTAGTGTACATAAATACACCGTAGTCGAGTTTTCATCAAAGGATAACTATATTGTGTTACCATAATATAAAATGAATCATGTAAGGTCAAACTGCAAACAATCTAGTAGGATTTAGAGGTGATCAAGAGGTAAAGTGAACGTATCTGATGGGAAAACTTCTTGACCCACAAGCGAAAATGGACTTTGAAAAGTAAAAAGTGGTTAACAAGGAGATGTTCAAGTTCACTTTATTTATATAGCACATTTATAACAGCCACTCGGCTGACCAAAGTGCTTTACAGAACAACCAGAAAAATAACACATAAACACATAAAACACAAATAAAAGCAACAAAAGCTAAGAGCAACCTTAAAACCAGAGTAGCAAAACAGTATCAGACTCAAATAAAAATAGTAAAACCAACCTAAGAATAGAGATCAATATGCTAAAGAAAACAGGTAGGTTAGTTTATTGTCTAGATTTGAGATGAACTGTGTCAGAACACTGTCTAGTGACAATAAACTCATTTCCCACTAAATTATGTAGGATAATAGCATTTCTAAGCTGCTACTGTATATGATGCACAAATGCTTATGTTTAGTGATAGACTAATATGTTGGCTATCGGTTGACCATTTTGAGATTATTGTAATTAGATGACACCCCTATATGCTTTAACGATGAAAAGAGTAGCCTAAGTTTCAATTAATTTCACTTTAATATGCGATTTTGTGCACATTTACCATTGAAAACCCCACATCTGTCAACCACTAATTATCAGGGTTCCCACGGGTCCTTGAAATCCTTGAAAATTTGTGAATCTGAAAAGAAAATTCAAGGCCCTGGAAAGTTTTTGAAAACGAACATGCATATACTGTATACAGGTCCTTGAAAGTGCTTGAAATTATTTTGTGCAAGAAGTTTTCTGGAAAAAAAAATCCATATTATTCCCTCTGGTCCACTAATGTGTTTTTGTGGTCTATGCACACTAGCTTGCTTGATTTACGTTAGTTACGCGCATTTACGCGTTATGTTAAGTGTTTCCCACGTGAGGTACTTTGTGTTGTACATTGCCATGGCGTTTGGCACCTCAACAACAACAAACGTCCCCACATTAAGTCCTTGAATTTGAGGCTATTAGACCTGGAAAGTCCTTGAAAGGCCCTTGAATTTGAAGTTAACCGAGGTGTGGGAACCCAGAATTATGCTCAAGTAAATTAAGTGATTTGTAGATTGTAAGATGCACCAGTCTTGATTGAATATTAAGCAAGCAAACATTTACTGCCAACACCCCATTGATGTCATGTGCATGCATTTCCAAATCAGTCCAACAGACAGGGAATTTTCCCTACAAAACCCTCCCAGCTTCCTATCTGACAATGAGCAGGAACCCTAGTTCGTGACCATACAAGGCAAGGCAAGGCAAGTCCCCTCGCATCAACCTGCATCCTCTTGTGATGTCGCCTTTAAAAGCACTGGGATTTCCAGAGATAGATTTGCTGGCTTGAGGCTTGAGAAGTGTTGGTTTTTCGCTTCTTGGGCCATCACAGAACCCTGCTCATGTGTTTGAGCTGTAGAAGAGGATTTAGATCCCAGGTTGATTTGACTTTGACGTACAGCTGTCCAAGTAGGCCTTAGAAACATGTTAGCAGGACTTCTAACATCTGACATTTTGAATTTGTAGGCATTTAAGTGGCTTAAATGACAAAGAAACTGGTGCAGGACAAGGACTAATCTGCTTCATCTTCAAACTGAAATCTAAAAAACTCTTTAGAGACATCTAAAAATATTATTTCCTTGTAAAACACAATTTTATTCCCAAGCAAAGATTTGCTTTCAAGACAAAGACTGAGACCCAGGTCTGTGGCCTTCAGTGTGGCCTTCAGTGTTCATCTATTATTTTGCACCCACACTTTTCAGATGTACTTCCTTGTAACTAGACAATGGATTTTCTGTTACACTAAAACTAATGTGCACTCTCGTTAACCCCCAAAAGTTGCCATTCTCGGGTTAGAAGCAATGTTGATGTTACTAACAGGTCTATATGATTATGGAATATTATACCACTGCAAATTCTAGCAGCGATATAACTGAGCTACATTAAATACTACCCACTTTTTTAATTTTAAATACAAGCTACGTTGAGCTGAGTTGTGTAGACTAATAAATAATCTCATATCACTTTCTGAACACTCCATAGAAAGCATTGTATATTGCTTTTTGCCTACAATAACTATAACAGTTCATTCCCTCCAGTCACGTTGAGCACCAACACATTAGAAACGGGCTCACACTCATTTTATACTCTTTAGGCTAATTGTTTAATTGTTTGGTGACAGGTGAAGCAATTCTGGATTATTTTTTTATGCAGTGAGTAAAAAGTACAAGCTTTATTCCACTATACTCAAATACATATCAACAAATTAGGCTAAGTGGAGATATTTTAAAGCAGCCAATTAAACTGAATGTTTACTATTATGAAACATGTCATTAAAATTGCCTTAATATTAAAATAGTGTTATTTAAAGTTGATTTAATTAATTGATTTTTAAAATATAAATATAGGCTACACACTGCAAAGGCTTTTGTTGTTGTGCCGATGTGCGACGGTTGTGACGTCAGAAGCGATTTAAGCACGATGATACTTGCCTAAACCAGTTCTTCCAAGCACATTATCTTTGTATACACCACGAATATGCTTTAATGGTTTTAGCCATTACATACCTAACACATCAGCAGATCTGTGTCGGGCTATAAAGCACGCGTCGTCACCATAACACATCCCTTTCTTCAAAATCCCCTTGCGAAAGTCCTTCCCGAAGCCGAAGCTGGCGGACACCAGGCTGTAGTCCCGGCTGTCGGTCTGAGAGAGTCCGCCGATGACCGCCCGGGCCACCAGTCGACCGTACGAGAGCACGGACAGCATCACCCCCGGTTAACGTTAGTTAGACTCAGTACTAACAACAGATCCACGGCCCTTGATGACGTCTGGAGGTGTCACTCACAGCAACCGCATCCACAGTGTTGTTATTAAACGACCTTACAACGGCATCAACTTCCAAAATCTCGCTTCCTTTACGAATCAATCACCGATTTATCGCACTCAGCTCTCCATAGTGACCGATCCGATGTGATTCAGAACATCCGAGTCGAACCGGGTTTTATAAAACTCCTTTTACTCGCGGTGAGCCCCATCGCTGCGCGCTCACGTGTCTGTTGCGCGTGCACTGAAGGCCGCGGCGGCGCGCGACTGAAGTCTTGTGACTGCTGTGACGTCAGACGCCGTTACGCAACCGTGTACATTTAATGGAGTATATATATATAACAGTTTAATGGGGACCAGTGAACTAATAGAATATTTACAAATATAATGTATTTTGACTCATGAATATTAATAAATGGGTTACTGTGTGTTTTTGTGGTGATGCAGGTAAAAAAAACGAGCTTCATGTAATGGCCCATTGCAGCCTCTTTCTTGCTTAAAAACATTAAGATTCCACTTGAAATATTCAGAATCTGGTTGTAAACAATCATATTTCTGAGTACGGATTTATGATTCAGAATAGAGCATTTTAGGAGTTTTATAGAGAATTTTGGAGGGATAATGCATGTTAACAGCTTGTGGTTTCAGTCAGTACGAGAACATGGACTTCCTAACCTCTGGCCACAGGCCAGTTTCTGCAGCTCTCAGACCACACATATGCCAAACTAGCATCAGTACTTTCAATTAAACCTTATGATGTCAGTAATGTCCCCTGGTTCCACAGACAAGGCTTACACCAAGCCCTGCACTAAAATGCATGTTTGAGCTGTTTTAACTAAAAAGTTTAATTTTTTTGTCTCAAGATGCACAACAGTAAAGTTTTTTTAGGCATGTTTATAAAAGCTACTTAAATGTTGTAATTGAACCATGCCTAATCCTGTCTGTGGAACCAGGCCTAAGTCTTGTAGTTTATAATACTGAGTTCGGTCTATTTCCAGTGGAGTGCTGGTGTTATGAAACAGATGAGTTCACTAATGAAGTGTTTGCCGCCATCTAGTGGTCGTGCTGGCGCAGTGCAGCTTTAGACAAACGAGATTAATTAGCTGACACAAACCAGAATGTTATCAGATGATTAAAAGATTATGTAGTCAACGTTTTTATTATAACTGATGTATTTAAAGTGTCATCTGAATTCTTGCATTAATCTTAATTATTCAACTTTTGTTAATACTCGATTTTGTTCTCCTGCTGCTGAAATGGTGTTAAAAAATAATTTGAACATCAATTAGTGACTAAATATTTTAGATACTCTTCTCTTTTTCTGTATCACTTTGCTATAATGTTCAGCAGTGTAGGCCTGCAAATGCTGGTATTTTAACTGTAAATGCCTGGAAAGTCTAATATGTTGTTTCTTTTGACTAAATAATTTGAAGCTTGTTTCAGTGCCAGTCTTTATTTATGCATGAGTTTTAATTCACGCTAGGTTAAAAACACCCAGTATACTAAACTCGTTCACCAAACCTCGCAAACCGTTGTAATATTGTAAAAATACCTTGACATCTTTTAAAGGTTCAGGGTTATGAAATGTGTAACAATAACATGAGAGGCCTTGTAAGTCCACTACTCAGACAGTAGGTGGCAGTAAGGGCTTATGTTAGAGTTAAATCTCTTTACTAAGTGTTTTCTGGACTGAAATAATATGGAACTTGAATGAGAGTTTGTAAATGCAATGTAAACTTTAATACTAAATGTTTTTTTTTTTCTGTGTTGAAATGGATGCAAAATAAAAACCTCAGTGTCACATGATCCTTCAGAAATCATTTTAATATGCTGATTAATTATCGATGTATGTTGGAAACAGTTGAGCTGCTTAATATATATATATACAGGTTATAAAAAATTGTAATAACCTGTAATACTTTTTTTTCTTCTTTACTGAATAAAAAGTTTAAAAAAAGAACAGCATTTATTTAAAATATAAATATTTTTTAATATTATACACTATCTTTCAAAAGTTTGGGATTTTTTTTCTTTTTTTGAAAGAAATTAATACTCTTCTTCAGCAATGATGTGTTAAATGGATAACATGTGATAGTAAATATTTATGTTGTTAGAAAAGATTAAATCATATTAAAATAGAAAACCACTATTTTAAATTGTAATATTATTTTACTAGATATACATACATATTTTTGTTTGACGAGTGTGGTTGTATTTTCTTTCTTTATAGTAAATAACACTAGTTTAGCTATATTGCTATCTAATACAATGGCATTCATACATTTATAAATTGATTTAACTGTCCAAATATTGTTTGGGGCTTCTGTAGATTGAAATGATCAGAGATCACATCATGCAAATGTATAGGCTATAGCTATATATGTTTTATTAGGCACTGTGTGTCATTATAACCTATAAAAATCACAAAACCAACTCTAATATTAAAATCATTCTCATTTGGTTTAATAGTTCAATTCAGTGCTGGAAATGTAAGATTATATAGTACAGGACAATCTTTTTGTTTTGTACCATATATGCAGAACTACATCTGAGAAAGTCATGATGTTTAGATGAGAGCGGATGAAAGAGATATTTCACTCTTGGTCCTTCTCCTCTCCATGTGTGATGATGTAGACCAGATTCTTGTAGTCCAGATTACCTGCAGCGTCTGGAGGAAAAGCACTAAACATCTGCTCCATCTGAGGAAACATGGATCAAACATAGTATTATGGCGTTTCAACGGGTGGTTGTGTTTTTTACTTTACATATGTGCGCCTGGACCACAAAACCAATTTTTTTTGACATTGAGATTTATACATAATATGAAAGCTGAATAAATATACTTTCAAATGATGTATGGTTTGTTAGGATAGGACATATTTGGCTGAGATACAACTATTGAACATCTGGAATCTGAAGGTGCAAAAAAAATCTAAACATTGAGAAAATCTCCTTTAAAGTTGTCCATTTATGTCCGCAATTGTGCGGCATTCACTCACAAAAAGACATGTTTTATATATTAACGGTAGGAAATTTACAAAATATCTTCATGGAACATGATCTTTACTTAATATCCTAATGATTTCTGGCATAAAAGAAAAGTTGATAATTTTGACCCGTACAATGTATTGTTGGCTTTAGCCATAAATATACCCGTGCGACTAGTGACTGGTTTTGTGATCCAGGGTCACATATTATAAATTCACTATTTGTGTTCATAATCTACACATAACACCTATAGACAGATATAATACGAATGTCATTGTGACATATCACAGCTATAGGACACAGAGAGCTGAAGTGTTAGACATAAAACAAATAACCTCAAGATGTCAAACCTCTTCTGGAGAAAATCTGTCCGCTTGCGTTGTCAACATCCCCGACAAACTGTGAGGAGAGACGAACTTCGGTTTAACCTTTCGAAATAATCGAATTACGTCTGGCAAACACTTCACACATGCTTGCAGGGTTTGAACAGTACAGCATCTATTCAGTGGCTTGTCTCAAAGTTGCAAAACAAAGCAGAATCTTTGGAGAAATGGATTTACAGAGAAGCAGGGAAATCTTTTTATAGTGTTAAATGTTACTCACAAATCCTTCCTCAAGATCCCCTTTCCCTCGGGGTCGAACACTTTAAAGGCGTTCAGGATAGTCTCCTCTGCATCGGCACCTGTTTATTTTTTAAAGGGAGAAATGCAA
>NC_138240.1:3219343-3321843 GCF_964197995.2 Scardinius erythrophthalmus | reverse complement strand
GTAGATGCAACAGGACATTTCTGAATGGTTAGTTGATGAATTTATGTAGCTTATGTGTAGTTATCTTCTAGTCATTGATTAGCATATTCTGTCATGATAATCTATAAACACGTTCCCGGGGGCGGGGTTTATGTAAATTCTAGGCTTGGTGATGTCACTAACCAATGTCGTGTAGTCCCAACCAGCCGTTTGAAAGCTATTTATTTAAAAGCAAATATCTCCCTTTGCTTTGAACTTTGAGCGTTGTAACTTTGCAGATGTTGTTTATGCTCAAACAGCAACATTACACACTAACTAAAGTTAGAAAAATCAAATCATATTCAACCACCCCTTTAAGGATAATTTTAGTTTTTTTTTGTTTGTTTTTTGTGGAGCGTGAAAGTTCTTAATTAACCATTTTTGTGTTCCACAGAAAAAATAACATTCAAGTTTGGAATGTTTGGAAAACATTTTTAGGTGAATTAATTCTAGATTAATTTAGAAGTCAGATCCCTCCAAACCCCTTGTCACGGTGCTTTATATTTTGTAGGCTAATGCATCTTGTTTCGCAAAACTCCCGGTGTTTGTATATTTATAGATCCTGTTCAATTCAGTGTCTTTGTGTGTGTTTGTGATATGTGCGAGAGAGACGGACTGAAGAGAGAGAGACTGCTAGCAATTGTCTGCACGTTTTCATCACTGCCATCTCGGATCAGCGTCATGCTTATCCTGTTTGTCCTGATCTTTTCACAGCCGCTTTGAGACCAGAGACAACGTCTGTCCTGCTGCATTTACCACGCAAACTTCAGGGGCTTGACAGCAGGTTGGTGTGTGTGTGTGTGTGTGTGTGTGTGTTCAGGGTGTAAATCACTCCACTGTGCTAATCGTTACTGACACATTCTGAATTATTCACTAGCGATGATGAACACTGACATATTGAAGTCACATACGGGAATGTCGCCACTCAATATCACAGTGAAAGAGTCGGGATAAAAACGATTGTCATAGCAATTAGAGTCAAACGAGCACTTGGTTTGTACCTCTTTGAACTCCTGGATCTGTGCTTGTTCAAACATGGAGAAGACATTTGAGTTGGCTCCTTCTGCCCGCTTCTTTGCCTTTTTGGGTGCCTGCAACAACATATTACACACAATACTTTTGACTGGTTAAATAGAAGTACACATAAGCTTGTGTCGTCTCATAAGTGCGCTTTATTCCAGAAATAACTTCAAAAAGTGGAATAACTTGCTTTAATAACCCAGTGAAATGACTGACATCCCTTTTCCTGTTTCACTAAAACTCTCTACCATTCAAAAGTTTCACTACAAGTTTTGGCAACACTTTAGTTTAGGGTCCAATTCTCACTATTAACTATTTGCTTATTAGCATGCATATTACTAGGATATTGCCTGTTTATTAGTACTTATAAAGCACATATTAATGCCTTATTCTGCATGAACATATTCTACAGCCCTTAATCCTCCCCAATACCTAAACTTAACAACTACCCTATACTAACTATTACAGTAATTGGTAGTTTATTGAAGCAAAAGTCATAGTTAGTTAATAGTGAGAATTGGACCCTAATCTAAAGTGTGACCCAATTTTTTAGTTCTTATTTTGGAAAGAACTTAATACTTTAATTCGGAAAGGATTCATTTTACGAGTTACGAAAGCATAAATTACTTTTTAATATATATCCACATAGAAACAGTTATTTAAAATTTGAATAATATTTCACAATATTAGTGTTTTTGAACAAATAAATGCAGCCTTGGTGAGCAGGAGACACTAAAAACATTTTTAAAAATCGTACAGTCCCCAAGTTTGCCAGTAAAATGGGTTGCAAATGCAGTATAATGTTGACTTTAGTATCACAATTGTTTAAATGAAGACTTATGCTGAAGTCTCCCACTTCTCTGGTGTTTCTCCTCTCAACATTGTCTCAATGTATGCTACGGACTCAAATGAACTGAGCTGATGATGTCCACATTCATTTTATATGGATTTCCATTTCTCTTGTGAGTGGTGAGTTGATGTTAGATTGAAAGTTCTCCTGAGCAATGATAGAGCTAAATCTGAGTAATGATGTGTTCCTCTGTGTGAGTTTGAGAATGGAAAGGTTTGGTGCCCTGCTGGATGTATAATTAGCTCAGAGAGAGAGAGAGAAGTCAGCCAGTGGATCAGATGTGGGATTACACACTGGCGCTGACTGTTGACAGCCTCATCTTTGAGCCTGTTGATAGGTAATCCCACCAAGACAGGGATTAATCGCAACTATTTACATTCCTGCCACAGAATTTGGGAAACATTGTGAGATGCGTTTCTGCTCGATGACGTCTCGGCCCGACAGCTGCTCGTCGGCCCTCTGTGGATTACATCTCAACAGTTGTGCTGTGCGCGAGGCCAGGGCTGAAGCATGAGACATCATGACATTTTATTCGGAAGTATTTTCAAAGGTTTCACTGTAAAAAATATTTTCATGATTTGTTATCACAACTTTTAATCTTTTGTCAAATCAACTTAGATAATTAATGTGGTTCAGATAACATATATTTTGAAGTTCTATTTATTAAACCATAATCTTTTGTCAAATCAACTTAGATAATGTTGTTCAGATAACATATATTTTGAGTTTCTATTTATTAAACCAATCTCTTTGTTGCATTAACTCAATTTTTTAATTTCAATGAACTCAAAATTTTAAGGCAACCAGGTAACTTACATTTTTAAGTTAAACCTGATTTTTGCAAAACCTGGTCACAGTTGGAGCCATTGTTGAGATTTCTTCTGAAACTTTAGAGATATTTGGATATTTGAAGTCTCCATTTGCTCACATTTTAATCTCATGTCTAGAAGAAACAACTGAAACACTAAAGAGATCTCATTTGTGATCTAAAGCAAATGAAATGTTGACAGCCTGTCTCCTGTTTTCGATTTAAGTAATGAAAAGGTTTGTATCTATCTTTGAGAGCAGAAACAGTTTACTTTTCATTTATTTATTTGTTGAAAGTGAATTTAATAAAACATCAGAGGCGGTGGATGAGTCAGACAGATGTAAGACGCTCAGACTTAAACTTTAGTTTCAAACACAGACAGACAGAAATTAGATCTTCGTTTGGACGCATCAAGAGAATGGTGAGTTACATGTCTGCGTAAAATCTAAGACAGAATGAATGAGTGAATAAATGTGTGGCAAAGTAAACTCACCATAATCGTAACCCTGGAATTCAGGAAACAAAGCACGAGTGATTTCAGACAGGGTGGAAATGCTGATTTTATACAAGCCCATTCCCCACCTCGACTGTCTATAAATACATCCTCCGTGCTTAACAATAGCTTCAGAAGTTATTATAAGAATTCAGATTTAAGGGATTTAATCCAGCAGCCAATGGGCTTCAACACAGAACGGATGACAGTTGTTGGAAAACAGCTAGAACTTTCCTAAACCTAGAGAATGTGTGATTGACAGCGGCATTTCTCTGTATCACTGTTTCTCATACTATTTAGCATACAAGCAGGCTAGTAGCCCAACTTTTGGATATTTAGATGCGCAAGTGTCACTATAAACAAATGACGAAGAAAAGTGAAGTCTTGATGTCTTTAGGTGATTTTATGTATGAAGTCAGAGGAACCACAGGTGTAGAGAATCACATGCACTATTAACATCTTCTACTAACGTTGAAACTGTGTAACACGAATAATAAAACATGCAGAAAGCAGGTTTAGTCTGGTTGATGTTGTCAGGAGAGAGAAAGGTGACCTCTGCTTGACCTCTACTAATAGTAGATTACTACACCCTTTTGACACCAGAAAAGACTGTTTACCCTTCCAAAGATAATCATGTGGTCATTTACAATTGAATGGCTTTAAAAAAGGACCTTTAATGTTTTTTTTTTAGCTATTTTCAACTTTCTTTCGAGTGTAATGTTGCTGTTTGAGCATGAAAAGGGTCTGTAAAGCACAAAGCACAAACTCCCTGAAACTCTTGAGTTTTCTTCCGGGAATGAACACGTCATTATATTCCTCATTTAAATAATTCCCACCCAAGGCACACGCTGAATAAAGGGGCGGGGCCTGCTTGAGTTAGTTAGTAGTGGATGTCTTCGGGTGCGTCTCAATCAGCTCCCTATAGTCGTGAATCAGTAGGGGAGCGCGGGGCACAACCTAACGCGGGGTTAGTTGTAACACGCTTGTTTTAAATACTTCCGCACACGCTTGGATGAAGAAACTTTGTTTATTTACCAGTTGCCATATCAACACTATATAGAAAAAAAAAATTATTTTTTATTTGGAAGATATCCATAGACATTTATTAAACCATAGCAAAAGTAAATTTCTTACATAAGTTAATTTTTCATCTCTATTTTTTGTGTTTATTTAAAATAAGACAAATCTTATATTATTTTAATCTCCAATATGTTATTTAACAGTTGAGATAGTTCTTTAATGCTTCGCTAACTAGCAGAAGACACTAGCAGGGTTTAAATCCCAGTTGTGCTGGCGGGGCATGTTATAACACTGCGTTACAATGTGACCCTATTAGGAATATGCTATTATATTATATACTTTTATTAATTCTATTGTGAAAACATGAGAAAAAGACTGAGAGTCAATGTTCAGAAATTACTAATTATTAATTTGTTTGAACTATGTTGTATAGTTGTGTTTTCCTGTGTTCGTAGTCAAAACTCAAAAATCAGTTTATATTTAATTATTAAAAATTGCCATTATTTTATATGAAAAAGTTTTTTAATTATGTTACAATGTGCCCCACACATGTTACAATGTACCCCACCTATGGGGCATGTTGTCACATTTCACTTCCGTTCTTTCGGGGTATACCAAGAAAAAAGTATATACTGTATTAATAAAACAAAACCACATAATTGTACTAGACATGTGGGAAATTAATGTGGGAAAAAAGAACCATAAGTAGATTTACACAAACTGGGAAAGTCAAAAAGCGTTAGGTTGTGCCCCGCTCTCCCCTATATCGTGTGCACGAGTTCAGGCACTGGTAAAGGCACTAAGGACCCTAGCTCACTTCACATTGGGACACTGACGACTCTATTTCTGGAGACATGACAACGTCCACAACATCACTACTGGTTTTTATGAACAACAGCAGCAATGATATCTTTTTGACATCATTTGTTTATGTTATTTAAAGTACATTATGAAAAATACTTTGCTTGTTAAACATACATGCAACAATTCAGCCGCACATATAAATGTCAGCTAGAAAATGTTCATTACCTATCTAGTGATGTGTTTATATAATTACAGGTCAAACTCAAAAAAATCGAATATCGTGCAAAGGTTATAATTTTGATGATTATGGCTTACAGCTTATCAAAACCCCAAATTCAAAATCTCAGAAAATTTGAATATTACATGAAATCAATAAAAAAAAGGATTTTAAATACAGAAATGTCGGCCCTCTGAAAAGTATAATCATGCATATGTATATAGTTAGATATACTAAATATATTAATTTCACTTTTTCTATTTGAATTACTGAAATACACAAACTTTTGCACGATATTCAAATTTTTCGAGTTTCACTGGTAAATAATGGTTTGTATTTAAAAAAAACATCTATTGCATTTCATTAGGATTTGGCTCACGTTATTTATGTTTCACGCTTTAGAACTTCCAGTAAGGGAACGCAGCGAGGATTGATGCTCCTGACGGATTTCATGGTGCATTGTGGGACTTTTTAGGGAGTGAATGTTTCCGTCCCCCCAGAAGGATTTCATCCTTAAAATGGCCGACTCCCTGATCGGTGCCCTGACTACTGAACTATAGGGAGCTGATTAAGATGCACCCTTCGACTCGAAGCGGCACTGTGCGGACAGATTGGTTTATGACATCAAAGTATCATGAGGGAGATTTGAAAGCATACAGAACCATCTCTCAAATCAGGGGTGTGGGGTGTGACATTTCCCCAGAACTCACTGGAAGCGGTTGACTAATATAACGCACTGATCCAGCCGACCAATCAGAGCACATTATGCTTTTCAGAAGGAGGGGCTTCATAGAGAGCGGAACTAAACAGAGCGTTACTGACAGACTGGGGCTGCGTTTAACTCCACTTTTAGACATACACTCGCAAACTCCCCTAAGCACTTCGCCTCGGGGGAATCCCCACTGTCATTTTGAAGTGCGACGAGACCAAATGGACGAGGGAAATGTATTCTTTGGACAGACCCCCCGACCCCCCGATTTTGACAGAAGGAGCAAGTCTCAACATGTACACTTGAGGCAGATTTATAGACCACAATGCAACATGATTGTAACGTCACAGCAGAAATTGTCACTACCTTAAGTTGACTGTTTTTTTTTTTTTAACACGGTTATAGTTTATTTTGTTAGCATTTTCTTTATTTTATTTTATATTTAATATAACATATTAATATATTCATAATATTTGTTTATATTTAATTTTTAACAGCCCAAGCATACATACAAGCAGGCCTATAGAATGGAGCGCAAAACAAATTCATAAGGAAAAAAACTGTAACTAATAAATCAGCTCCATTACGAATTCCAAGTGATCAGAGGCTTAGGGTGTTTCATTTAGACACGTTTCAAGGGTTCCGCCAGTAGTGGACACTCGTAAGCAATGACGTAAATCTGAGGAAAGGGCTGTGCCGGAAATCACAAACTCTCGTGAGTAGGTAGGCTACTTATTTTGAATAAGTAATTACTTCACGGCCGCTTTAAAAGTTAGTATATTTTATTGTCCTTTTTCAGGAAATCTGTCTTGGCCTCAAGGCTGCAGTAGTACATAACATACATACACACACAACCAAAGAGAAAGAAGGAGAAAAAAAAACCATAACAATGACTACATTTTGCCATTTAACATATTAATAGATACAGGAATAAATTATTTTTTGTAACGAGACACATGCAGCCAGAGCCCGAGTCGCTTACGTACGATAAGTATGTTCTATATAGTATGAGTGTGTGTAGTATGAATGTAATCTGGATGTACTACATCCGCCATGTTGCCATTATCATGTGACCTATCAGCGTTAGTTGTGTCGCTTCACTGCCATTCATAAATCCTCTCCTGTGGCCTCATGGGATAGTAAAGTGTCCATCGTATGCACACTAAGTAGGTCATCCTTTATACTATTTTATGAGTACTGTGAATTCGGACATGCTTATTTTGTCATACTCTGTGTTTTTGCCTACTATAAGGGAAGTTTCGGATGCTGCCAAAGAGACAGAGGGAAGTTAACGAGGAATAAACATTGGATTTAAACGCAGTCTGGGAAGAGAGAAGCAGCAACAATGTAAAATACAGTGTATGAAATGCAATGTTGAACATTCAAGCATGAAAACATATTCTAGAGCCCAAAATCAAAAGCAAGACTTTGAAAAGGGCATGATAGGTCCTCGTTAAAAGCTTTCTAGTTTTCGGTCGTGAAGTAATGTGATGCATAATGATGCTAAATCATTCCAGCCACCTGGTGGCAATCTCAACAAGCTTCTGTTTCAAGGCCTTTTGCACTCCAGAGTGGATCAATATATCAGAGTTCAGCAGCTCTCACCGATATTCCTGGAATTATATTATTGCCAAGCTTAGTCAAACATTTATGTGTAGGCTATCTAGGCCACTGCATACACAACGTCAATGCAAACACACGAATGCACTCATTAGATGGCCGATGGCTGTATCACCTCTTTATTCAGAGGCTTTTTGAGTTGAGTTTTTTTAATGTTCATGTTTGCCATTTTTCGTTTCAGATATTATTGTTTTTATTTTTTACAAAACCTCACAGCTTGCTCCGCTGCCTTCAGAGGTTCGTAAAAATCTCCCACTGTTCTGTTCTCAATAATCCGACAGTCTTTGCACTCTCAAAATGTCCGCATATTTAGATTTGAACAAAAGTAATAAGTGTTGGTGCATCAGGCTTGTATATCAGAACTGATTTAAATTTCAAATTTAACAGTGAGCCATATCAAAACAAGATATATTATTCCTTTCTTATAAAACTGACGCAGTTATTTCCCCCCCCTGAAGCAATAAATAAAAAGCAATAAAACAGAAACTTTTAATAAGCACCTTTTATATTCCCGTAGGTGGCTTACAAAGTGCAAATACATTTCTACTTAAAAATAGACTTGCGTTTGGTTTTAATAGCGAAGAGGAGAATGACAGATGTGCTCACTGGTAATTGCTCGCAGTCCACAAGCCACCGGAGCAGTTAACCTCTTAAACAGTTTCATTTCAAGACATTATAATACTGATATCTGTAATCCAGAGCACAAGTCAGACGGCCTTTTCTAAACACCAACATAATCACTTTTTTGTAATCATCTGAACAAGGTTTACCAAAAGGTTGGCTGTGCAAGAAATTTCTTTTAAAAAGGAATTAGGAATTTTTTTTTTTTTTTAAGAACTGCAGTTATAGTCATTATGCACAATGTGATGATGAAACTTGCTTGCAGGGAAAGGCCACTGTGTGATCTGATCTTGGTTCTGGATGCTCGTCTTTAGGTTACACCTTATTATAATGATAAAGATGTGATTTGGACAAAATGTGCTACATTTATGTCAGAATATAGTCCTCTTTGTAAGGGCTATATGGTCGTGTTCCACAAGAGGGAGCGCGTGTTAACGTTTGAACAGAACTGTCCATTCAGAATTTCAATAATGCATTGATCGCACAATCCCACTATAACATTTATTCTTGTTTCCCCGTCTAGGAATGCATTTTTTTTTTATTCAATCGTATTCAAACACACGGAAGAGCATTTGTAAGAGAAAACACCTTTGCATTTGCACTCGTTAACAAAATCTGAATGTTCTAGATAAGTCACTAGCAAATATTCCTGGTATTAATTGAAATTCCACAAATTGCAGCTCCATGGATCTCTATCTCATAAACTAACTGCATAGACTAAACTTGCACTTTTTGTTCAAGCTTGTGCATTTTATGCTGCTTTACTAATATTATCCACATCTAACGTGTTTTGTTTATTTTTTTACAGTTTACATCATCTACTAAAAACATGTTAAAAAGCCCCATAAGAGTTTTTAATAAGCGACAGCACTATTTCATCACGCTGATCTTCGTGCCATAAATGGCACTATTCAGCACTTCATTATTCACAGGGACATTATTAAAATACATATTCACTCCAAACACAAAAGCTTTCATCCATTCAGTGTTTATTCTATTCATTGCAATTATAGCATGCATTACGCATTATTGACCTAAAGTTGCAAATCTCATTAAATGGGGCTCATTAATGATGTGTAATGATTTCACCGTTTTACGCATCAAACATCTGGCGATGCGCATTGGTTGCTCGTTGTTCTCCTTCCACTTCCCAGACGTTATTGATCAACCCGTTACGTCAGTATTGATAACTTTACCAAACCCAAAATCAAGTGCAATCCCGGGAGCTGCACTAATGCATCTATATGCATCTATATTCTGTTCATATCGCATCCACCGGCTCTCGCGCGCTGCGCGTCCCGTCTAGTTTTCAACAACTGTTATTTTCCTAACATTTTTTTTTTCCATGTGGAGTGTAATCGTCAACGCTGTTTAACGGGGGGAATCCAGCCCATATATTTATTGTAGCCGCTCTTGAATATTGTGCTCAAGATGGCCGCCGATGTGGGATCGATGTTTCAATATTGGAAGAAATTTGATCTCCGGCGGCTTCAGGTTGGTCTTATTTCTCACCTTTTTTACACGACACGATCCTATACAGGCTAATGCACCTTGCATTTTATGCATTTTCTCTTTTGGTGACTTTAGAGGGACGGGATGGTGGTGTTGCATTGATAGTTATTAGTAATTGATCCTCTTCTGCCTTTTGTTCGGTTCAATCATTGATCAGGAGCGCGCAAGAGCAGCGGCTGCAGCCTCGCGCACACCAACGCGCTTTAACACCACATTTAACGCTATTTTAACGCTTCATGCACGAGCTTGGTTGGAGACAGAAACTTTTAATGCCTTTCCGAGTTGTGGACTTTAACTTTTTATCAGCCTAATGTGTTTTATTGTAATAGAAACACGGAACGGTGACGCGCGCGAGCGCGGCTCGTTCTGTCAAGTGCCGGTTTGTGATTCAACTCAGACTTTATGAAATAAACAGCTCATATATTTTAGACCTTTAATGTTGATTGCATGTATCTATCAGTCGCGTATTGACTTTATTAGTGTGCTTCAGTGATGTTCACATGGAGCGTAATGAACGTCGCACCATCAGAGTTTCTGTTATAGCAAAGTTTATTATTGACGTCTTTATGTATCATGACACGACTTGATAGTAAGTATTCCTGTTATAAAATGCATATTTACTTCAATGTGCTCATGTGTTATGTTATGTTATGCTTTGTATGTATTCTTCGCCAGCCGTTAACAGTAGAATTCATTAAAAGTGGAAAAAAATAAGTTTTATTTTAAAGATGTAGCCTATGTTTTTACAATGGCTTTAAATTGACTTAAAAAAATGGTAGTTAACATTTACAACATATGTATTCAAACGTTCAAGATTTAACCTTGCATGTGATGTTGGTGTGGGTATAGCCTAATTCATTAACGATATGAATTGCCTGCAAATTGACTTATGATTTCAGGGTCAATGTCAAATAATATTGTTCTAGATTATTAAAATGAAGACATCTTTGAAAAATCTATAGTTTCAAACATATGGGTCATTCTATTAGAAATGCAATATTTGTGATCATGTTGGGTATGTATTTAAAAAAAACAAACATATTCTAAAATAAATTTGAGTTACGTTTTCTATATTCTTCATACATTTTTCAAAGTTTTGCATATATATATATATATATATATATATATATATATATATATATATATGAATGTATATAAAGCCTTTTAATTAGACTTTTCAATAGAAGAGATAGTCATGTTTTAATAAATAAAAAAATAATAAATGATTGACCCTTTGCTATTGTTAGTATTTTTGTGTGCATTTTTGCAGGATACAATGTATCAGCCTGTCGTATTTAACGTGCACTCCGGTTTCGTTCCAACCGCAGTGTGAACGCTCCATCCACACCGCTTGTGACGCTTCAAAACCAGAACGCTCGCTGACTGTTCGCGCTTCTCGGACTGTGTAATTGCATTCCCTGCTAATGTTTGTAAATCAGCCTCGGCCAGCGCAAGGGCACAGACTCAGCCCTATGATTGATGTTCTGTAACATAAGAAATGACAAGAGCATGCCAAGCCAAGCCGGAGAGGAATCAGATCTGTCTGTGTGTGTGTGTGTGTGTGTGTGTGAGTGTGTGTGTGTGTGTGTGTGTGTGTGTGTGGCCGATTGTTATTCAAGCCTTTCCAAAGAAGGGCTCCATAGGCTGTTGTTGGAGGGTCTCTCTCATTCTTTATTGTTTTGAATACAGATGGACAGATCGCTCCGGGTACATCCATATTGAGGTTATCCAAACCCTGAACCTGTTCATGGACAGGGAGAGCAAACATGTTTTCACGGAGAGCTCATCTGGACAAATATCAGATGGTTATTGTCTGGATTGTGCTCAGAATATGTCTACTAGGGTGATGAATCAAAACGCCGTTCATAAGAGTGTCCAGATTGAGGAGATCAAATGTTAAAGTGTAAGAATCAGTCACTGAGAAACACATTGATCGATTGCTGATCTGAATATTGAACGTTTTGATGGGGAGGAGTCATGTTTCTCATATTGTCTACGGTGGCCCTATAAGGACAGGACAAAGGGTTTCTGTGAATTAGCTGATCTTTTGGTTTTAAATACTGAACAAGTTGTCAGATTTCATTCAGTGTGCATGCATTCAACTCTTGACATTGTTTAATCTGCTAAATCCATCTGTCGTTATGAATCGGCTGGTAAAAGTGGCTTTGACAACCGCACCAGCAGTGAGCGCACAGCCTCGTGTTATTTCCCACCGATCTGCCGGGCTCTATACATGAATCACACACATTTGCACATCAGAGTTTTTCTTTGTTTGTGGAGTTAGTCTGGGTCACACCTGGTTCAGGTTATTGATGCTCTCACCTGCAGCCTGTGACAGCTCGAGTCATATTTAATGCCACATGAATGCAGCCACCAAATGCTTCCACAGCATCTTGTATTTTATTACGCGCTCACATGTGGGGGGAAGCCACGGTATGTTGTGTTACTGAATCTTTTGTGGAACCATTCCACATCTAGTACATGAAGCAATTTATTGAAATGCATGTGAGAAAGCAAAAGTATTTGTGGGTGCTTCGACTTTATGTGTAAATATTCAAAAGTTTAGGGTCAGTAT
The DNA here is from genome assembly GCF_964197995.2 of Scardinius erythrophthalmus. Lineage (NCBI taxonomy): Eukaryota > Metazoa > Chordata > Actinopteri > Cypriniformes > Leuciscidae > Scardinius > Scardinius erythrophthalmus. The sequence goes on along the minus strand of NC_138240.1, from coordinate 3,309,576 downwards.
GTTTTTTTTTTAATTAATACTTTTTTATTCAGCAAGGATGCATTAAATTGATCAAAAGTGACAGTAAAGACATTTATAATGTTGCAAAATATTTCTATTTCAAATAAATGCTTTTGCTTATACTTTCTGTTCATCAAAGAATCCTGAAAATAAAAAATGCATCACGGTTTCCAAAAGCAGCAAAAATGTTTCTTGAGCAGCAAATCATCATATTAGAATGATTTCTGAAGGATCATGTGACACTGAAGACTGGAGTAATGATGCTGAAAATTCAGCTTTGATCACAGGAATAAATTACATTCTAAAATATATTCAAGTAGAAAACATTTGAAATTGTAATATTATTTCACGATATTAGTGTTTTAGCTGTATTTTTGATCAAATAAATGGCTGGTGAGCAGACGAGACTTCTTTCAAAACAACATTTTGAACGTTTTGTCGTTGCAATAGTCATGTCTCTTGCATTTTGCACTGATTGAGTTTAAAAATGCATTGATTAATGAGTTGCAAGACTACTAATTATGAAATTGCGCATAGATGCTACTTATAAAGCTGTTTGTCTCACTAAACACCCATCTAAAAGTTATTTTGCCTCATGTTACAACAGAAGCAGAGCTAGAAATATAATATTCAGAGCATTGTCAGCTTACATTTAAGCCTGTAGCCTTAAGTTGTTAAGTTTGCTGCTATCTGGTACGGATGCATATTCTGGACATGTTAACATTTTAAATATTTACAAGACATCACTGTTAACTCATTTATGAATCTAGTCAGACGCTGTTTATTGCATGCTGGGATGGTCTTTGTTATTCTCCCCTGTGGCCCCTGCGGGACGTCGTGTCTCTGGCGTCCCCCGAGGGCCCCTCACCCACTCTTGAACTTGGACTCCAGCGAGATCCCTAGACTAGGACGGGTGAAAGAGAAAAGGTGGGGGAAAATGAGGTCTGCAGCACCTTTAACATGTCCAAAACTTCATGTGTATTAAAGCCTCAAGTTCAAACGCTTCTTCCTGGAAAATGATTTTTTTGTTCCTCTAACCCGAGACCCCCCTGAATGAAGCGCGACTGCTTGTGTTGAGCAGCGGACGAATAAGTTCAGGAGAGGGGGGTGTCTGCGTCTGACAGCTGATTTATGACCCTCTTTGTCTGTGTTGGTCTGTAGCGGAGCATCTGGCCGTGTCAGATGATGTTTTCGCTGGGGTCTGTGGCTTATGGCTGTCGCTTTGGTTGCTCTCAAATTACATCATTTCATACAGCAGTTCCTGCATTGCCATTAATCCTCAGAGGTGTTTCGGTGATACTCCCTCGTGAACAAGCCTTGCGTTTGGGTCTCATTGGGAATTGTTCATAAGAGGGAATATTGTCTTGACTCTTGATATAAATCATACCGATAAGTGTCTCTCAGTGTTTTGTGGTGATATTCTCTTACTAAAATGTTAAAGTGAATGGATGAACATCATGCATGTGTTGATATGAGAAATTGTTTTGCAACAGGGTATTTATAGTTTTGAAATTTTCTCTACAAGTGTGTCTATCTATCTATCTATCTATCTATCTATCTATCTATCTATCTATCTATCTATCTATCTATCTATCTATCTATCTATCTATCTATCTATCTATAAATATAATATATATATTATAAGTGCTGTCAAATCGATTAAAAGTTTGTAAATATATGTTTGTTATTTATATACACAGTATAGGTATGTACATGTATATATGTTTATGTTAGATGTGCTAAATCGTGATTAATCGATTTGACAGCATATATATATATACTTTTATTTTTTTCATATCTTTGGAGAATGACTAGTTTTAGTATATTAATAATAATAATAATAAAAAAATATATCCATAAAATAATTATAGCATGGCACCGCAAAAATTAAAGTGACTTTTTGATGTACATTCATAGTTTATGTATATAATATATAAAGTATATATATATAATAATTTTTTTGCCAGGTCTCATTTTTATTTCTTTTAACTCCCTTGAAAATGATTAGTTGCTGCTAGTTCTGTCTTTTGTCAATGATAATGACCTTATCTTGAACTGAAGATGAGAACGCCGCCGAATAATGTCTCTCATTAAATCTGTCTCCTAAGTGATCGGACTTGTCCTCGTAAGAACGAACGCCGGGTTCTTCTAACCTCATATAAAAGAGATGACACAGAAATAGATGGGCTACAGGTTTTGGTGACCTTGGTTTCCACTGGTCTCAGGTCACATGGCCGTTGCCGTGGTAATAATTCACACCAGCCAGATGGCATTTCCATGGGCGCTCACGGAAAGGACAGGCTAAAAGGTCCCCGCTAGTCTCTTTTAGGACAGATCTGACCAATAGGGAGCAGGCTAACAAGATCCCTGTGCAAACAGACTGTCCTCTTTTGTCCCAGAGTGCAGAGCATTGGTGACCAATATGGAAGCTGATGAAATATGCGAATTTTAACAGTTGGATTTCAGTGTCGTAACCTAAAATATAAAACAAGGACTGTTTATTTCTGTATATTTGTTCTAGTTTGTCTCTCACGTCATATTTTAGCTGAAGTGCATTGTTTAAAAACTTTCTCGTTTCCCAGTTTAATGTGCAGAGTCTACAAGGCATCTATAACTGTGCAAATGGACACACATCCCCAATGCATTTCAAGAATGCAGTCCTGTTGTATATACAGGATAGTTGAGTAAATAATGACAGAATTTCTCTTCAAATAGTTGCTCTGTCATGACTTTAGTTGACCTGAAAGAGGAAACTGACCGTGGACAAACACTTGCGATGCGATGCGATGCGCACTGTACTTAATTCATAATGCAACAAAGCAAAGGTTGACTTCATGAAGATTTCCTCTGTTTGTTAGATCATGCAAAATAGATAGTCATGGCAGGTTTGGGGTGGAAGGAGTGTTTGGAAACCTTGGACACTTTTCACAGACTGTTATGATGCTTCTTCACAGATTGTAAATCTGGCAACGTTTTTTATAGTTGCATTTTTAAACAATTGAATGTCCATTCATAACACTGTGCTCCTGTGGGATTGTTTCTAATACAAAAGCTGAGGGATTGATGCAAACTTGACATCTTTCTCTCTTCTGACCAGTGTAATCAATCTCTCAGTATTTTTTCCTCTTTTGGAAAGTAATAGAAATGCTATTGTGGATTTTGTCTTTTGCTATTGGGGAGATTGGGATCGCAAAGATTCTATTTGTTGTAGTTTCCGAGCGTTCACCACTATAGAAGTTTACCCAACTATGACGACTTCAGTTTCTGAGAACCCTGGAAATGTGAAAACGAGGGACTTCAGATGATGCAAACTCTGAATCAACATGCACCAATGCTAAATTTTCTATATATTTTAATCATTAGGTTCACAACTTGTAATAATAGCTTGACCTGTCTGGCTAAAATGTATACAGGATGTTAGCTAACTGCGTCATTTGTATATGTGCATTGCTGAAATACTTTACTTGGACCGTCACCACTCTCGTATTGTAATGCAGACGCATGCATTTTCTGGAAATCTGCTTTGAAACGAGACTGTGAAAAGCGCTATACAAATAAACGTGAATTGAATTGGAAAGGGTCCATTGTGGTGCAAAAATCACACACGTCACCTTCCTGTGTAGCATCGGTCTCGTGGTTGTTTAGCTCGTTTAATTTGGGTCCAGTTTCTCAAGGGCTGTGTTTTGCATGACTTTGCATGTCATCTTTACTCCACAAAACACGACGGTAACATTGTCAAACAGTGCCATCACTCCTCAGTGCGTGTGTGGCCTCCTCCTGTTGCAGTTTGCTCAGAGCTTTTCCCCAACCATCACCAATTGGCCGTGAAAAAGACTAATTTCAACTCTGTACTCATTCATGTGTGTGTGTGTGTGTGTGGGATCAGTGTTTATTGCTGTTATTGTTGCTGTCAAATGTGCTGGATCTGGAAACGGTTTAGAGATATTCTGCAAGGCGCACGGATTTGCAGGGATAAAACGCTGTTGTCGAGAGGAAAACTCAGCAGCGTTTACTAGCTGGCAGCACAACAAAACTACAGACAGTTTATGCTGCACTTACGCATGACAATAAAATATGATGCTTTAACAGATACTATACATGTATCTGAATTAAATGATAGAATTGCTTTGTTCAGAAACTCCCACATTCTGTCGTGATCTTCTGCTCCACAGTGAGATGCATCAAACTCTTTAAAGTTAATCTTCGCCATTGTTAGAAGATCCACTACGTACACTGTAAGACCCTGTTCACTCCTGATATTAAGATGCGTTTTGGTCGATCGGATCAGAAGCAGACTCCTGTTTACACCTGATGTTTTAATCCGTCTCTCTTGTTCATGTTCAATCACTTCTGTCCTGATTTCTTCCAGGGGAGGGTCTATGAGCGGCTAAATCAAATGTATGGGTTTTTTCAGATCTTTTGATCTATTGGACAAAATAAGCTTGCGCAATTTACATATGAACATGACCGGAGAAAACAGAAAAACATACGGAGGTTTAGCCACAACACCACGCCGAAAACTGTGAGTGTGTGTTATGGTGCTTTTCCACTGCTCGTTACGGCTCACTTAAATAGTACAACCTCGGTTGTTCCAAGCGAGCCGAACCGATACTAATCAATCAGTTTTGAGCATCTAGATCACATGTGTCAAACTCAAAGCCCGCGGGCCTATTCCTATTAAGGCCCGCGAGAGCATATTATTAGCCGCTTTCGGACCAAGTAGTTACAGGAACTTAGTTCTAGGAACTGTCCACTTCTAAACAGTTCTAAGAACTACTCTCCCCCAAACTCGGTTTTGCTGTTTGCGTTCGCACTGGCCAAGTGGCCATAGGAACTGGTAGGAGGGGTAAGGGAGTGACGCAAGCACAGTGACTTTTATTTTGACGGCGCGACAGACCTTTATTTTGACGCCGCTGAGAACGCTAGAGCAAACAATGCTCGCATTCTCTGTGTTTATTAGTTAGCGATCTGTCTAACAGTACTGTTTAATATGTTATTAGACAGAACTGTTATAGAAAGTACACAGTATATGAAAAAAAGGTTATTACTAGCCTATGTCGTGTGGTTGATGTCCAGTGTTGCTAGCTGGGCAGAAATACATAATCATGTTTGACTTGGTCCTCTCAAAGTTGCGTTGGATTTTCTCTTCAGCATAAAGATTTGGAGACCCATCTATCACTGTTTTCCATGTTTGTATAGTTAGTTTCTGGAGTAAATATATAGGCTATAATCTGTGTGTTTACATTCTAGCTGTTTTAAAAATGGCGGGTGCTGGTGTTCCGCGTGCGTTCGGTCATCAGCGTACACTAACGTCACGGGTAGTTCCTATAGTGCTGGTTTAGACCCTACTCTGAAGTAGGGCCTAAATGAGTTCCTCCAAATGGAGTTCCTAGAACTAAAATCGTTCCTAGTTCCTGCGGTGCGAACACACCGACATCCGGGTACTTTAGCCAATAGTTCTAGGAACTGTGAAAAGGTTCCTCCGGTCGGAAATCGGCTATTGTCTTAAAATTAGGGATGCACCGAAATTTAGGCTGACGTTCTAGATGGTATAATCAAACATATCTTGTGGAGTGCTCTCTGAGTATGCATTAATTTGTCATTTTAACTGAAACGTAAAATTGGACTTCAAAGATTTCTTATCCTGATGCACCCTCTACATGCCATGAATGATCAGCGACTAGTCGACGTCAAGCTTAAAGCATCATGGCAGAGCATTAAAGTCGATTTGTCTGTTAAACCCCTACTTGGTACGTTTTTCGTATGCAGCCGACAAAGTTTGAATCACGTCTTTCTAGTGCACTTGCCATAATGTTTAGGTATTAGAAGGCAGAGAGTAGACCCCGTTTACACCTGTATTTAGCGTCATCCACTTGTGATCCGATCGACTAAAACACATCTAAATACCAGCTGTAAACAGGGCTTAAGTTCAGGACTGATTTCTGAATGTGTTTCATTGATCATTTAGATGAGAACTTACTCATTTGTGCTTCATAACAACCGATTTATATGGTTTAATGGTTTTTGTGACATTTTGCTCACAGTTTGGAGTCCCGACGCATATTAATGGTGAGGGTGCATGTGCTTGTGCTTGTGCGAGGCCATTAGGCATGTGAATCGTAAAGTAATGAAATCGACTCGTATGTGTGCGTGTTTGCGCTGACCGTCATTAGATAGTTTCGAAAAGCTAGTCTGTGTCGAATTAGGCAATTATGAACTCGTATTAACCACAGAGAGCTTCCGTCTGTGCTGAGAAACAAACATTTTCATAAGTGTGCACCCTAATGTCTCACCTTTCACACAAAAAAGCTACCTAGAACAATCTCTTATCCATCAGACTGGCAGAATGGAAATTCCATCTCTCTCTGTGAACCTTTGGCAGAGGAAACAAAGAGGAGAGAAAAGCGTCGAGAAAAGGCTTTTACGTGTCGGCAAATTGAGTTGTGAAGATCTCAGAGTCACGTTCCCCTCCCGCTCAGCCGACAACATTAGAGGAGAAGTGAAACTGACTCAAGATTTAAGCAGTTTAACCTTCCTCTGTAGAATTAGCGCTCGAGACTTCAAAGCGGATACTTCAGCGTGCGGAGAGGAATGATAAACCGGTTTTTGCTCGACGCCGGGTGCCTATTCACCGAGCGAGAGAGCCGGTCTGTCATAAAACAACCCCTTAATCGCTGTGACCCTCCTAGGGCTCGATTTTCATACCTGTCCACACTTATTTTCCCCCATTCTCCTCCACTGCTCCCTGGATTAACCCTTTGTGCATGTGCTTTGATAGTTGCTACATTGGTGGCTTAAATCTTTTAACTACACAAAGCCAATGTCTCACTAGCACTGTGTTGCATGAGTGTGTCTTAAACTGAAGTAATTAACATTTAGCCAGTTTGTTTACTCTTTGGACAAGTGAGACTCTACCTAGCAACCTCCCACTATACCTAAGTAACCGCTTAGCTTGAATCATTTCTGCAGGTTTTGCATTGAGCATTCTGATTCGTTTTGTCGAATTGGTTCATTTGAACACTGAATCCGAAATCACCCCCTATACCCTCAAATAGGGCATTACATGAGCGGACAGCCATTTGTAATGGTGTCCAAAACTATAGTGGACGTTATCGAATGCACTCATTCAATCCCAAATTGCACCGCAATAACGAGTGTACAACTGATATTGATAACAAGTGAACTGTATTAGTGGAGGCGATTTTAGATTCAGCCTTTGTTTCAGTGAATCGGTTCTTTTAAATTACATTTAATTTTTTTATAAAATTGCTGATTATTCCTGTTTATTTTAGGTTATCTTTTATATTTAGGTAATAGGTTGTCATATTCTGTTATTTTTATTGTTCTAAACATTAAAAAAAGTGTTAAAAACAATATTCTGAAGAATCTTGTTGTTGATAATATATTCAAAACCCTTTGTATTATATATTTTATATTTTTGTGAATCGTTTCAATGTTATCGTAAATATGAATCAGTTGAATGTTCAAAAATACTGATTCTTTGGAATTGGAATCAAAAGAATGACATTTTACATTTAATTTTTGTAGCAAAATTACTGATTATTCCTGCTTATATGAGGTTGTTTTCTATTTAGGTTGTAGGCCATTTTCTGTTGTTTATTAATCAGAATAATAAAAAAAAGATTCATAATATTTTTTATAATGTTGTTTTTGTTCTTGTTAACAATATCTTCGAAACCCCTAATCCTAAGTATTAAACTTCAGCATGTTTTACAAATCAGTTGAACTGGATCATTAAAAAGAATCAGCTCAGCAGAACGATTCATTTGTGAATTGGCCATCACTCGACGCTGCATGAATTAGTCATAAGCGCCACACGTAAGGAGATTTGCATCACCGCTGACCCTCACGCGTGTGTTTGAGGCACGCGCCACACACACACACACGGCTAAACTGTGACAGACACTTCCGGTTTAAGCCGGTTCCTCCTCTAAATCCTTAACGACGTCCCAAAAGCACCGATCCTCAATTTTTCCCCCATCGATCCGTGCTGGAGTCTGATAGTTCGTCATGGCAATGAATCTCTGCATTTTCATATTAATACCCGTTGCGCTCACTCTCGGGGACGGCGATGGTCTCGGCACTTCAGTAAATAATGAGGTTTTAACAAAACTTCGGGGAGACATTAGTCTACCGCACCAGCGAGGTAAAGTCCGGCTAAACCCGATAGCGGCCCGATAAACCAGACTGTGAGAGAGAGAGAGAGCTAATGGCTCATCTGTTGGAGTATATAGCTGTGTCTTCTTCTCCCTGCTGGCAGCCGAAGCCAGAGCGAGTGAGGCCATATTGAGCTGTGTACCTGTACGCCGGCCCTCTTTATTTGTTTTGACTGTCTGATGGCAGATGTATTGAGCAACGGCCTTTCTTGTTCATTTTACAGAGGCCTTATTGAATCCCCTCCATTCTTCTTCTTCTGCTCTCTCTCTGTGCCGCTTTTATATCAACCAGTTCTTCACTAACCATAATTCAGCTCTCTATTGTCCATTCTGCCCTTCAGGGATAAAGGAGACCCCATGATTGTGTGTGTGTGTGTTTGTGTGCAAGCCTCTGCACGTGTAATGTGTTTTTTCACCCTTCCCACCCAGTAAAAGTCCCTGTATCATGCAAACACAATATAGTTCACAACAGCACCAATCAAGTATAAAAATGACATTTAATAGTGATGATTTCCTTGCTAAACACTAGTGTTCATACTTTGGGTTTGGGTTTTGGTGTACTTTGTGATCAGTCTTACGAATTTCACTTGCTGGATGAGAAAAATAAAACCCCTCAGATGCACATTGAAGGACCCGATCCATATCTAGAAATCAGAAGATCACAGAGATTTGAGGTTGCAGGACTGTTTCCACACCAGACCAATAAGAAATCACCTAGCAACCACCTTGAATACCTTGGTAACCGCATAGCAACGCCTTGGCAATGTCCCAGAAGAGTCAATGGGCCAGATTTACTAAATGGCAAATTAATGTGTGCGTTTTCTACTGACGATGCGCACATTTTAAAGAACACAGACACAGCCATAATGACCAACACAATCTACCAAGATCAGCGTCTGGTTAATGACATGCTTTTTTTGGGTTGTAATAATGACGCAAATACCAATAACTTGACTAGCGCAAACCTTAGTAAATCACCTTTGCGTGATTCATTGAAATACTCTCCTCTCATAAATTCTGCATCTAAAAAAGGGAAACTCCTACATATGCAATAAGGTCAGCCACAAAAATAACCCTGTCCACGCCTTTTCAGCGCTGATTTTTCAGTGTGTGTCTTTAGTAAATCCTGACAGTGTTTTTTAACGCCAAAAGAGCTTGAGCTTGCATTGCATAAGACACAATCTATTATAAAGACACTTAAGTCTTGATTATTGAATTATTTCACCATTTTATCATGAAAAAATGAAGCAGCACAACTGTTTTCAACACTGATAATAATCAGAAATGTTTCTTGAGCTGCAAATCAGAAGACACTGAAGACAAATTCAGCTTTGATCACAGGAATAAATTACATTTTAAAATATATTCACATTAAAAAACAGTCGTTTTTAATTGTAATATTTCACGATATTACTGTTTTACTGTATGCTTGGTTAAATAAATGCAGCCTTGATGAGCAGAAGAAACATCTTTCATAATAATAATTCAACATTTAAACTCTTTTGAACGGTAGTTTAAATGGCGACATGTTCAACATCATAGTATAAATCAAAGCACCGTGGCATGCGCTAAAGTAATTTTTATAAAGAAAATCACATTTCTTGCATGTTTGGTAGCTTGGTGTGCGCATTAAATTTGCATGCAATGCGTGTGCTTCCATGCTAAGCAAATCTAAATGCAGTTTTTCCGTAGTCTGTCGCCTATTTTGAAGTGTCACTTCTAGTGTTTACATAACGGCCTCAGAGAGAAATGGAGAAAATCAGCTCTGACTGGAACCAGTGGGACGCCTCAACACGCCAAAGGGCAGTTTAGATACAGTCACACACACACACACACACACGTACACACCGCAGACCAATCGCTCTCAGAGATCCTTTTCCTTAGCCTGCCTTCAGTTCTCTTATTGAGTAATTAGTTAGAATGTTTCAAATCTTGTATGAATGCAGGTTTAACAAACTAACCACCAAATATTGTCGTCTTTGTGTTTTTCTTCTTGAGCACATTTTCGTGAAGCATTGATGTGGATTACAAATGTGATCTTTGATGATAGTGACGTTATTATGCGCACTTTTCCAATGTAATTTGGATTTGGGAAGTTATCCGGAGTCGCCCAGGAGCTCTTTGACGGATGATGGAGTCGTTTTTCATTCCGGGATGATTTTGATCAGTGCGCCGGTGAATAGATTGTGCTGGATGACACCGTGATCATCTCCGCCGGTTTATTAAGGAGCTCCAGGCAGTTGTTCTTCCTTTCCAAATCTGGAAGCATTTCCTGAACTCTTTAATATGAATTTACACAGGTGGGGGGGGGGTCATGACAACAGTGGTCCCGGGGCCCCCAAGTAAAGACCGTTTTTGGGGCATTTCTTGAATGTAGTAATTAAAAAATAAAGACAAAAAGAACAAAGCATCGAATTGAATCGTTCCCGTTCAATTCCCCTTGTTAGTAGCTTACTGCATTCCCCCTCTATCCCCCTCTCTCGCTCTCTCCAGATGAATTTTATGTTTTTTCTTCTCGCTTTCTCTCCGTGGTTTTCCCCAGACAGGTTCCACAGTGTTTTAGAGGGGATGGATTTAATTGCTCTGTGGGGATTGGTTGGCGGTGCTGGGCCCGGCTGTTTAATTAGTGTACCCTGCCGGGATTGGTTTAATGCTTCGTGATCTTGAAATTGTCTGATTGTTCAGCCCTCTAGGGACCCTCTCTCTTTCTCTTCTTCCTCTCTCTCTCTCCATTCGTTCTCCGTCTCCGTGCCCCTATCGAGAGCAGCAGGTTTTGCTAAACGCTGCTGCAGGCCTTGCTGGAGAGGGCATGAGGCGACCGCTTTCCCTCGGGCCGAACCGAAGGGTGTAAATGTGAGATGAGGGTCGTTATGACGGGTTCTTGCTCTCCAGAAACTGCTCTGATCCGTCCATGGAAACACCATGTTCCCTTTAAAGGCCTCTCTCTGTACTTGTAGGTATTCCTGCTTGATCGCAGTAGCCGTTGTACAGGCTTTTGAAGTTAAACCAGAGATTGTCTTATTATAGGGAGATGAGAGGGTCTGTATCTCTCACCGTTGGAGAAAGCTAACTTTGATCACGTGAGGCATCTCAGCCTATCTTGTAATGGCTTTAAGTTTTCTGATAGTCAGTTACAGTTTACGTCAATCAGTTTCTTGTGGATTAGCACGTTGGTCTTGTGAATAAATGTTCTGTATTTGGTGTTATATCGCTAGTAAACTGTAGTATTGCATTGTTTGTGGAATGTGCTTTACTGTGGGAAAAAAAGATATCTCTATTAGCTGCAAATTACTCGTCACTGCAGGGCGCATAAAACTACATTTAAGAGTCCACTAAAAACTTAATTGTAATTTAATACATATTTAATTCATTAAAATTAAATGCTTTTTTTTACCATCATTCATTAAAAAGCGTTATATTATCATCATTAGACACACCGCAGTCATAAATCATTACAATACAAGACTAACCTGGCAGCGATAGAAAGAACACATTTTTATTTTCATTAAACAACATACAATATAACACAATATTTATAATTAAATTATTAATTTTCTCTTTATTCATTAAAATGCATAATATCAGCGTCATATGCATACACGCAGTTATAGTAGTCATTGCAATTCAAGTCTTATCATAACTGGTAAAACCTGGAAAGCCAAAGTATCGGTATTTTTTACTTTCTGTAAAATAAGCAGATTCTCTGGATTTACTATTTATATATACGTGTTTGAGTAAAATATTGTCATTTAGAGCATTTATTTGCAGAAAATGACTGGTCAAAATTACTTAAAAAGATGCCACGTTTTCAGACCTCAAATAATTCAAAGAAAACTTTTGAATTTATATTAATTTTTAAACGATACGATACAAATATTTTAACTGAAGAGGTCAGAAAGCAATATTTGGCGGAATAACCCTGATTTCCAATCACAGGTCTGGAGATTGTGATGGCCATCAGAGGATCTGAACTATTGAACTCTTCTGAAGTTAAAACATTAATGTTGTGTGTTTAATATGAATTTAAAACAGTTTTCTTTGAATTATTCAAGGTCTGTAACCATGGCATCTTTTTTAGCACAATTTTCCACCGGACAAAATTGCGATTGTTAACTCAGGATTTCTGTTCTGTCTGTGCGCACCAATCTTGCACTTCTATCTACTCCTCAACCAGACCACCTAGAGACTTCGGGTTTTCGGCATTATGTTAAGGAAGGTCTAATCTCGGGAACGCACAAAAAAAATCCAGGAAAAGATTTACTATCTCTTAGTGTTGTGATCCCATGACGTCAGAAAATTGCGCTAAAACACTCACTGAGTTTTTATTACTTGTTTGTTATTGACTAGTTGTCATTTTCCCACTGAGGAAAGAAAGACATGGATATCTTGGATGGCATTGGGGTGAGTAAATTATTTGGAAATTTTCATTTTGGGGTGAACTAATCCTTTAAAAGTAGCGTTTCCATCCTAATCATGCTTTTAAATGAAGGTTTGCCTCAGGTAGATTCACAAAAAGACCCTAGGTTGCATTTTGGCGAGAGTTACCCTTTAACTTCAATTGCATGGTCAAATTAAATATCTTCTTTCTTTTGAGTCCCACAAACCAAAAGAAAGTTATACAGGTTTGGAACGACATGAGAATGAATAAATGGCACAATTTTCATTTTCGGCTGAACTAAATTGTCACACTGAATTGCATGCAACAGTTTTTTAGAGTAAGAATGGTTTTATGAACAACTTCTTGAATAAGGCATAATATTATCAAATAAATAGTGGAAAAGTATATACTGCGCAGTATTTGCTCTCTCATGTTGTCTTTAGTTATTACTGTCATTGCTACTGCTATTCTGCAAGTTAAATTACAGTGCAGGGCTTTTAGTAACAGACACAAAATATCAAAGAGCGATGAGCTTGATACTTGTGTGCACTCGGCTTTAAGAATGTAAGTGTAGTTTTGTTGATGCACAGCGGCGCGTCACAGAATTGTTCACCCATTATCTGTCAGGTTTCAGTGCATCTAATGTGATACCTGCACAGGTTTGGTTATTGTGCAGAGATGACCGATGTTAGTGCAACAGATGACTGTATCACACTTTGTAAAATAAGAAAATCAATGAGGAGAAAATCAATTTGGTGAAAATACAATTTGCCTTCCAAAAGCATGATTGGATGGATGTGTTGGTAAAGCTAAAGCCTGCTGCTAACTCAATCATCTTACTCAGAGCTCAGACATTTTAATGGTTTGTTTTGAATTTTTTCTGTATCTTTCTTTCAAAAGGGAACGGTTTTTGTGCTGATGGTGTTATGCTGTTTATGTAATGACAGGTTATTTTCAATAGAATATAAACTATTATTTTGGTTTGATGGCAGCATCTATATGTGGGAAAATCTGTGGCGCTATAAATCAATGTCATTTCAGTTTAACCATTCAAAGTATCTGCTCCTAACGCTGGCGGTCTGTAAATACAGGGACTCTCTGTATGGTTTCTAGCACTGAGATGGAAATGATCAAAGCACCATATGAAGCATCTTTGGTTGTGATAGACTCCTGACCTGTGCATTAATCCCAGAATGCTCTTCTGGGGAGTCGCTTCCCAGCTGTTCCACTGCAATCCCTTTGAAGTATAGTCCGTTGATTATTATATTCAACAAACCCAGTGTATAATAACTGTTGCATAGTGACGTTCATCCTCCATATAGGGTTTAGCTGAAAGTACTCCTGCTTACCCATTTTCCACTGGTGCTGGATCCCAGTCTGACCCCATTCCACAGTTCTGGGCTGGAAAATTGTCTTTGCCACGGGATCTTAATCCTGTTGGTCTTGAACCACTAACACCAGTGGCTGGGATAATGTCTTCACCACATACATTTTCCAAATCAACAACACTGGTACTATTACAGTCCATCTACACATGAATCACCAGATGTGATTATGCTCATTCATTTGATGTACATATAATTCATGTTCTACTGCAAAGCCATCCATCCACCCATCCATCCATCCATCCATCCATCCATCCACCCACCCACCCACCCATCCATCCATCCATCCATCCATCCATCCATCCATCCACCCATCCATCCACCCATCCATCCATCCACCCACCTATCCATCCATCCATCCACCCACCCACCCATCCATCCATCCATCCATCCATCCATCCATCCATCCATCCATCCACCCACCTATCCACCCATCCATCCATCCACCCATCCATCCATCCATCCATCCATCCATCCATCCACCCATCCATCCACCCACCCATCCATCCACCCACCCACCCACCCATCCATCCATCCATCCATCCATCCATCCATCCACCCATCCATCCATCCATCCATCCATCCATCCATCCACCCACCCATCCATCCATCCATCCATCCATCCATCCATCCACCCATCCATCCATCCATCCATCCATCCATCCACCCATCCATCCACCCATCCATCCATCCATCCATCCATCCATCCATCCATCCATCCACCCATCCATCCACCCATCCATCCATCCACCCATCCATCCATCTACCCACCCACCCATTACAATTTTTATTTACATAAACTCTATCAATTGATTGCTATGAATTTTATTTTATTTGAATTTAAATCATTTTGACATCAAAACCAGCTTGTGATAGCATAATTTTAAATAAATTTTATGTATTTATTAAAAACTTAATTTACCTTGGATGATCAAATATGTTCTAAAAATTGGGAAAAGGCTCATAAATAAATTCCCTAATTTTTTTTAGCATTATATAGTACAGTTATCCGTGATTGTTCGGTTCTAAAGGAAGTGTGAGTGTGTGTTGGTGGATATCACTGGTAGTTTTCAGGGTTCAGCCGCTGATGAGGGGTAATTTACTGCAGTGAATTGAGTTAATGGTTAAAATAAGTAGTTCTTGCTGTTGTGAGATTAGCGTGTTCTCTGCTGGAGTGTGTGAATATGAGAGCGGTTCTTCCCCAGTGGTCTCTTTCGTATGAACGACACAAGCTCAAATTAGACTTTTGCTTGCTCAGCTGCACCTGCTAGAAGGACACGGTGAAAGCAATCAAAGTTAACGAAAAAATCTGATGTTATGTAATGTTGTGTGTCCTTTCCCAGTAAGGTGTGTTTTCCTGTGTGCTGTTACATGGCCGCTGGGATTGCCCTCTACGCTGGTATTTGAGTTATGAGCTCAGTCACCTTGATGGAGGGAGATTGAACCGTTTGTAAAGGGCGACTCCAGATGGGACGACCGCCCTTGAGTTTAGCTCAGTCACTGCTGAGACTGTTGACCTCAGCCGCTATGACACCAGACATCAGATGCACATTAAGTGTTTTGTCTCACTGAACGTACACACAGGGTTTGTTTTGAAGGATCTTTTGGCATTCAACTGAAGATCTCACATTCATTGATTCAACATGCATGTTTTCTACACAGTTAAGTAGTATGCTAAAACTGTCCACTTCAGATCCATAAAACTTTCATTTTTTATTAAACGGTTATCTGTATAACACTTATCAATTCATCACTTTCATGTTTTTTTTTCTTTTTTTTCTCGATACTAGCAACAGTGGTCAAAATCGTCACGTTAAACATTTTATCTGTTGATGCTGAGTAGCTCCGCCCACACTGAATTCTCATTGGTCCAAAATCAAGTAACCCATAACTTCATCAAACCTCAAATAGATTCTGATATATACATTTTTTGAATTGGCTTTTATTTTTATATTTTACATTTTGATTTTAATTTTAGTTTTAATAATTTTGTATGCTTTTGTCATTTTATTAGTATTTGTATTTATTCATTTATTTATTTTAGTACTTCAACTTTGGTAACACTTTAAAAAAGGCTTCATTTGATAACATTAGTTAACTAATGTTAACAGATGAGATTGTAAAGTATTTTAGTTAAATTCAATTAAGTTGAATTATTTTTCCTAATATTTATATTTTGTCTGATTACAGTATTATTTCACATTTTTAAAAATTATTTTTGTCACTTTAACAATAACAACACTGTTCGGTTCAGGATGTAATGTTTGCATTTTAAAGTGTAACACAGGTTTGAATTTTGGACATAATTTGGTTAGTTTGAACCTGTCTATTAAACTAGTCACTCTGACTCTAAGGCCCGGTTTACACCTGGTACTAAGATGCGTTTTGGTTGATCGGATCACAAGTGGACGACGCTAAATACAGGTGTAAACGGGGTCTAAAACATTTTGAGCTTGTCCACTTTCAACCACTTCCAGAGGTAGTGGAAAACACATTTTGCTTTCGTAGTGTAAACGCTCATGTGGTCGAATGTGTTCGAACAGCCACTAAAGACCGTCTTTTCTCCACTTAGACAGACGGGATTTAAACTTTGTCGGCTAGAGACCCAAGTTTATTTTGAAGATGAAAAACTTACCAAGCACAATGGGCCTCATTCACCAATATCTTCCTAAGAATTTTCTTAACTTTGAACTTAATAAACTTCCTAAGAAAAATCTACGTCGGATTCATGACGTGTTCTTGTTCGCACCTGTGTTCCTAGGATTGATGAATCCCACGTCTTCGTAATTGAAAGTGCGTGCCAGTTGTTCCTAATTAGCATAAGAAAACGCCCCGCAAATTCCCATATAAGGACATGACACTTCAGGGGCGTGTGCAAGAAAAGTTGGAGAATGTCCAAAAGACGCACAGATCGTCCACCGATCACCAGACGAAAAAAGAACTTCAGTAATTCTGAAATAGAAATTCTACTGCAACAGGTAAATGCCAAACGAGGCATAATATTTGATTTAATCAGCTTAATTGCTGACGTAAATTGCAGTGTTAGTGTTTCTTTGCATACTATGATTTTTTTTTTTTCAACAAATGATCAGAAATGCATTACAGTAAAATGCTATCATTGTAAACGACTGTAGAATTAAATAAAATGCAGTAACCAATTATTTGGAGCAAACTATCATCACTCATATGTATGTAAGAGTGCTCTTGAGTGTGAGTGCTCTTAGCTAAGAACAAATCCAAGATAAGAAAACATTAGTGAATGTCAGAATCTTTGTAGAAAGTGCGCAAGTGGAGTTTAAGAACGCATTTCTTCGTAAGAACGGTTGGTGAATGAGGCCCAATGTTCTCACCATTCCTGTTTTTCCGTGTTTTTTTCCGTTTTCATGTTCATATGTAATTTGCATGAGCTTATTTCGTCCATTAGATCGTAAGATCTGAAAAAGCCCATACATTTACACTCATAGACCCTCCCCTCAAAGAAATCAAGACAAAACTGGTTGAAATGATAAGAGAGGGATTAAAACACCGGGTGTAAACGTGTATGAGTCTCCCTCGTCAACTTGTGATCCGATCGACCAAAACGCATCTGAACACCAGGAGTGAATAGGACCTTAGTGCATATAGTTGCTTAGTATAGCTAAGTTTCATTCTCATGGCTGTTTTTTGACTACATGAGCACTTGTAAACCCCAGCACACAAAAGACTGAGTGGCAGATCACCGTCATTTTGAGTCTTCTTGATATGTGGCCTTTCAAAATGTTATCAATAAAACCTTCCATAATGTTTTCAGTGGGAAGCAGCGTAGGGAGGGGACCTGATATTATCCGAGGTGAAACATGTTAGTCTGTGATATTATCGGTTAATTGGAAGCCCACTGCTGAGATGATAGGAAGAGCTTACGCAATGCTTTCAGAATGTTACTACTCGCCGCAATTGCACACTTGAGGTTTGGTCAACGGGATCACCAAGGAGATTGTCTCATGACAACACAATTGTTGCCAACCGCTACCACCCCCTCCCGTCCGCTTTTTCCTGGAAGAATGATTACTAAACAGGTTGTGCTGGTGCTGATGGTGCAGTAACTGTGTGTGTAATGGCACAGGTTGAGTGTTGAGTGGCGTACGACGAGGGTCTAATCACAGGATGTTGTGTGGGAGAGGCTTTTTCACTCTTTGGGGGTTTAACAGATTAGAAGCTGGTTTATGAATTCAGAACGGTTACCGTGAACATGTAGTATGTGGACACCCAGAAATTGTTGTGGTAGATGATGAACGTGGTTCAGCAGGAGAAAGATTGATGCGGGTTTCCCTGCAGGATATCATACTGTTGATTTTTAGTAGATAGTTGAGCTGAGCTGGATATTTACATGCATACTACTTTTAACCATTGCATTTAAGTCAAGAATGGCAGACATTTTATACATGCAACATGCAAGCAATGTCAGAACATTTCTGCACAAATGGAATTAAAGACCTTGAAAAGTTGAAATGCCTTTAATATTTTATCATAATTACCAGGAGTTAGTCTCTGACTAGTTAAAGGTATAGCGGAGGATTTTTTACTTCCGGGTGGATCACCTATACTATTGGTCCTCCTAATTGTCAATCATTCTGGTGAATCAATCAAACTTTTCAAAAAGTGGAGAGGGCGGGTCTTATCTAAAATTCAGAAAGATCCTCCGCTATACCTTTAACAATTTACTTTGAAATTACATTTCGTCAGTATTCTCATGAGTTGAAGTATAATTTTTGATGTCTAAATCTTTTTTTTAAAAATGCAATTATATGGCATGCCTTTTTAATTGAAGTTACTAAAACTTTACTAAAGACTTTGATTCTATGCATAAAAAAACACTATTACATTGAATCGCATATTGAATATGCATACATTTATATATAACTTAAGGGTTTGTGAGCTCCCAACATGCATTGCAGCATGAGTAAACTGTAACAAAGGCTTTTTTTAGTTTGCTTGCATATAATTTTTCATCATTGATAATTGTATGTCATGTGGTGATGTTTTTATTACATTTAATTTTGTGTTGTTGATTGTCATCATTAAGTTTGTGTGTCTATTTGAAACTGTTGCACAAAATGTCTTCGCTTTGCAAGGTGTTCTCTGTACTCTAGTGCTGTAACTACCATTCAAAAGTTTGGGGTTAGTATTTGTTTTTAAAGAAACAAATACTTTTATGCATTATTTTATTAAATAGATAACATTCATCTTGATATACAATATCACACTTTAGTTTAAAGTAGTTGCCTGTATCTCTATATCTCTCTCCAGTCTTCCTCTGTTGTTTGGGAAGATTGATCTGTATTCTTACTCACCATGGATGGAAATGTAAATTTTAGGCATTTATTAATGTTAGATGCGGCCTCCTGCCCTCAAGACGTAATATTGTACACTATCACTCTTAATATGAGAGCTTCTTGATCATTTACTGGCATCACTATGCACACGTTGTTTGTTGAGATGAAATGTGACGAAGAGGAAACATCACGTCTAGTGCTTAAAGCATAATAATCCTAGTGTGTGTGTGTGTGTCGTGGGAAGCGCTGGTGTTCCCAGCTCTCCTGTCTCACCCGCAGCTGCCTCTCGGACAAAGGCCAAGAGCGCCGGCCGTCTAGACGCGTGGCATCATTAACCCGCGCTGACCCTCGCTACCTCGCTGATGAGCTCGTCCTCACACCAGTGGCTCGGTCCTGACGGCTCCCTTCCCTCCACTGACCGTTCTTTTGGGGCCCTGGATGGTCCATTAAGAGTAGTGGCTTGCATAAATTGAGGTGAGGTGGTCACAGAGTCTCCTGAATAATTCAAGACGTCTGGGCTGTGGTCTGGCTGAGGCCTTGAGGGAGTGTGTGTTGTGTGTGTGTGTGTGTTTGCGTGGCGGATCAGGGGTTAATAACAGGTCTGCAACCCTTGTGTCAGCAGCTGTGCCCTCCTCATATGAAAGAATCCTGTTCTGTTGATTAGATTTTTCCAAAGGGATCAATTTTTAATCAGCAGAGCATCTGACTAGGGTCAATAATGGCGTCGCGGGGAAGATAGTTGCCGGACAGCCGTCTTTATTTACAGGACTGTTTGTCTTTTTACTGTATGCAGATCTCCAGACAGCCGAGAGCTGCACTTCACTGCAGGGGTCACAAATTCACTTTAGAGTTTATCTGCAGGATTGTTCTGTGTGGATGTCGTGGCTTTGGTTTTGCCGAGCATGTGTGTTTATATATATATATATATATATATATATTTATTTATATATATGTGTGTGTATGTGACGAATCACAAAACGAGTCGCACGGGTATATTTGTGGCAATAGCCAACATTGTATGGGTCAAAATGATTGATTTTTCTTTTATGCCAAAAATCATTAGGATATTAAGTAAAGATCATGTTCCATGAAGATATTTTGTAAATTTCCTACTGTAAATATATAAAACATGTATTTTTGTGAGTCAATGCCGCACAATCGCGAACACATCTTGAAAGGAGATTTTCTCAATGTTTTGATTTTTTTTTGTCATATCCTAACAAATCGTACATCAATGGAAGGCTTATTTATTCAGCTTTCAGTTGATGTATGAATCTCAATTTCAGAAAAGTGACCCATGTGACTGGTTTTGTGGTCCAGGGCCACATATACTGTAGGATGACAAGGGAAGTCAAGGGAGAGAGTAAGGGAATGGGATCAGAACATGATACAGCTTCCGATAGTTTTCCTGTAACTTTTTTGTTGTTGTGGCCATCTCTGTTATCCATCTCTGTTCCTCAATTACATTTTTATTGCACTACAGGGAAACTATAATGTTTTAAATAATTAGCGAGTCTTAAATATTGTTTCTTAGATTCTCCTAGAATCTTCTTTGTGTTTTGGGTTTGTGAATGCAGAAACTGGTCTGTGTGTCGGCCTGGATGCAGGTTATCTCTAAGAAGATTTAAATGTGTAAAAGCAGGGTGAAACCCATACAGGGGTGCGTTTTCTGAAAGCATCGTTGGCCAACTATGGTCGCAAGTTCCATCGTTACCAATAGAGTTCAATGGACATGGTGATGAACTTGCGACCATAGTTGGCCAACGATGCTTTCGGGAAATGCACCCCAGACTAGCACTAGATATAAACAGGATTTAGATTTAGGAGTCAGGAAAAATATTTGACTTTTTTTTTATATATGTATTTCAGTATTTTCCAATCTGAAGTAGGCCTATATGAAACAGTGTTGTTTATAAGGTCTTTCTGTTATTATTATTATTATTTTTTTATTTTGATTTCATTTAAATTGTATTTTTCCAGCCAAAATTAAAGCTTTATAGTTTAACGTTTGAGAGCAAAGAAATTAAGACATTATTATTATTAATAATACATTTTCTTTTTTTATTTTACTGTATTATTGCAATAGTGTAATATTTATTGATTAGTTATATTTTTAGTTTCAATAATAAACAAATAATTATTATTGTTATTATTTTATTCTACAGTGCATTTATTATTGCAATAGTAATAATAACAATATGTATTATTATTATTATCATTATTAATTAAATAATATATAAATAAAAATGTGTACATTACATTATTGCAATAATACATTTGATTTGTTTAATTTTATAATGAAATAAAAATAAAAAGTATTACTTTTAAATACTCGTTTTATTGTACAGTAAATTTATTATTGCTAGAGTATAGAGAATATTGATTTAAATTTTTATAATTTAAATGATAATAAAACAAAAATATCGTCACTGATATCTCCAAAAATGCTACTTTTCCGGAAATGGAAAAAACACTATTTTTTAAACAATTAAACACTGCGTTGTCAAAGTTGCTATTGTGGCTTTATATAAGGTCAGTCACTTGCATGAGTCGTTCTATTACTACCATTTGACCAAAACCGAGCTTAAATAGAGTTTTTGGCCAGCGAATTTAGGACATATGTGTTTTGACCATCATTAGAGGTAATTGCGCTACTATAGTGTTTCTTAAGTTTAAAAAAACTGTACTTATTGAAAGAGCCAGTGGTTTATTTACCTTTACACTGCAAAACAAGCAGAGACTTCATCCCGATGGAGGAGGGGCGGAGTTATGAGGTTTGACTGACAGTTTGAGGATCCAATGCAAATACATGGTTTAGTCACAAGCTTTTTTTAATACTTTTCATTGGCAAAAGCAAAGACAGATGTGAAGGGTTACCAAAAGTAATGATTTATGGAAAAAAAAGACTAAATATGGAGATACAAGGTTTTTGCCCGACAGCAACAATGTTATTAAAACCGGTTTTCCTTTTCTTTTCTTTTTTTGTCCTAAGCTGATCACATGCCTGAGAGTGTTTTATGCTGTGCATGTCCACAAACAACATTTGAGAGTTTTTCAGCCAATAGCAGTTTAAATGTTGGTCTGTTCCTACACAAAGCTTGTGTACAGCTTCCGAAGACTTATAAGACGCAATATTGTGGATTATTTCTTTATAAAAGACACAATGCTGGTTAGGTGCTTGTGAATGCTGTTGTCTTTAATAGCAAGATGTTCTGAAGGTATTGGGAACCGGATGCATATTGATTAGCTGCATATTACATTTGGGGTATTGTGTGATGTGTGGAAATGTCAAACATCTTGTTCTTGTACCTTGTTGGTTTGGGTTTTGTGTTAGTCCAGCACAGGTCTCCTGAAAGCTCCACATTTCGGACCACACGTAAAAACATGTTCATAGCCGTGTCGGAACAAAGAGACAATAGCTGGCCTTGCTTTTAAGATACTTGTATGGTGTCACATGGGAAAATGTTTGTGCGTGCGTGTTTATATGCGTGTGTGTGGTGTGTAGCCGGTAACCCCCCCCCCCCCCCCCCCCCCGTCTCATTCCCTTATTATAGAGCTCTGGAGGCCAGGCTAGCTTTTGAATTCCACACTGATTGCTTGCCTATAGCAAATAAGCTCTCCGCACTTCTTCTTTAGAACTTCCCCCTCTTGTGAAAGTGTCCTACTTTTAACATCGCAGCGCAATAAATCAGTCTACTATCCTCCCCGTGCACAGAGCAATATTAAATACGTCCCCTCAACTGTGATTTTTACAGTGTTTTGAAATTGGGAGCAACTGCGCAATACTTGCCCTAATAGGAAGTGCAGTTTCTCTCATTGACAGACATGATGTAACGTGACGGCGGTGTGATGAACAGGAGTCGTCCGTGCTGGGACTCGAGGATGGAGTTTGTTGGAGTTCAGAACAGTTGAGTCGGATTCTTTGATAGTTTTGGAGTTTAGGCTTGACTTGAAACAGCCAATCAGAATGAAGATAGAAAGTGAGCTCATGAAGGAGAGGATGACCCTTCTGTGGGTCACCTGTCCTCACCTATGACACACAACTAGCTTTGTTGGCTTGTTTGTTTATGTCTAAATGCATTTAAAAAAAAAAAGTTTTATTTATTATATTCATTTATAAATGTATTATTTTTAATACATTTTATATTTCATTAATATATAATAATTTTTTTAGCACATGTATTTTTATTAATACATTTTATTGTTTTATGAATACATTTATTCTCATTTATTTATATTTTATATTAATGCAGTTAATTTTTATTAATGCATTTATTTTATTTATTTATTTATTAATAAATTAATTAAAAATATATGAATGTAATGCTTTAAACATTGTTATTTTTATTTTATTTACTTATAAATACATATATTTTATTATTTATTTATTTTTAAAATGTTTTATTTAATGTATTCATTTATAAATGTATTATTTTAATACATTTTATATTTAATTAATATGTACTTTTTTTAGTACATGTATTTTTATTAATACATTTTATTTTTTTATGAATACATTTATTCTCATTTATTTATATTTTATATTAATGCAGTTGATTTTTATTAATGCATTTATTTGTTTTATTTATTATTAAATGAATTAAAAATATATTAATGTAATGCTTTAAACATTGTTATTTTTAGTTTATTTTATTTACTTATAAATACACATATTTTATTATTTATTTATTTATTTTATTTATTTATGTATAAATACATTTATTTTTATTTATTAATGCATTTTATTTATTTATTTATTTATTTTACCATAATTTTTTTTTTCATCAATTATATTATTTTTCATTCATAATCTTTCAAATTAATTTCTTTTGCAGAATGATTATTTCCATGCAATAAACGTGAAGGGGGGCTGTCCAAAAGTTCCAAAAATTACCAAATAATTTTGCGCTATGTGTCTTCTGAAGACATATAGAAGACGTATAATATGCTTTGTGTGCGAAATTGTATTCACTGAAAATATTTCCTATCCACCTGAGCTCATTTGCATAGATTCCAATAAGGTGCATTAAGATGCACCAGATTTGACACGATTAACACAAAATGTCAGTTATCAGTTACAAAACTATGAATGTGGCAAAATGTACTTGTTTATTTTTTGCTGAAATCATCAATCCTTTAAATCATGGCATCTGGTTGGGGAAAACCCTCATTGGATATTAATAATAATGCACTTGCTCTAGAGACGTTGCGTTGTGGTGCTCATGCTGTCAGTGTAGATTTGAATCTGGCTTGTGATGTGCTCTAATTCAATTTCCACAAAAACCCTGATTCTCAGTCTCCACTCTGTTGCTCTTAATAAATTGGAACGAGATACTTCGATATTAGCAATTCGTCCTGTTGTATTCCACAAAAACTCAAACACTGCTCTGTTTGATATGCACTGCAGTCATTCAGGGAGTCATTTCAGACCAGCGCAAACAAATCAGCAGCATTTATTATCTCGCTGAGACGAGTGAGAGTCTATCGTGAGTGTACGGTGAGGTTTCGGCGGCCCCTGGCCCCTGGCGGTCCCGCACTGCAGGCCTGAAGCGGCTCGTTTCCTGATTGACTCCTCGTTCCTTGATGTTGCATCATGTTAAAAAGATAAAGGCAAGCAAACAAAGGGTTGAAAGTTTTTTTTTTTTTGTTAAATATATTAAATGCACAAGTCTGCCGTGCAACAGTGAGTCATAACACCAAGTTCTTGAAATATTTGTCTTCATTTGTTCAGTGGCTGAAGGGTATGATTGCATCTCAGTTGAAGGACATGTCCCGTCCCTGTGCATGAAATCTAAGTGAGAGAATGGGAAGTATTCAGACCTAACATACTTTAGTCAATCGCTCTATTGAATGAATAGTTAAACCAAATGTAATTTCTGTCATTCTGCACTCGCACTCATGCTACTTCATGCCATTTACAAAAAGCCGCTCATTGAAAAAAGTGTGAATGTTGATTGTAGAAGATGTTCAGCTCCAAAAAGGACACAAAACGCTATAAAAAATGTCCACGCACTCACTGCATTGAAATGCTGTGCATTTATGATCGGTACAATCAGAATTTAAAGAATCCTCCTTTCAGTTCATGAGTGCGAATTTGAAATAAATTGACCTCAACATAAGCCGAGTTTCTTTTGGGAATACATGAGGTGAAAATTCCAATTGAGAGAAATTATATAAGGCAATAGAATTCTAGGAAATGAAATGCTCTTCCACCCTGGGCCATAAATATGTTGAATTAAATGTAGAAATTTCTATAATTTATGTGTCATTTTAAAAAGATTGTAAGGTCTGTAAAACCATTTTAGAGTACTTTTACATATTCCCATCATCCCAAGTTTGTTAAGACTAGTCAAACCTTAAAGATATTGCAGTTACAGTAGTTACAGTATATGAATATATACAGTGTTATTTTAGTGTTATTTTATATAACATTGTAGTATGTATTGATATTTGCAATCAGCTTCTATTTTTATGTTTTCAGTTATTTTAGTTTAAGTTTAAGAGTATATATATATATATACATATATATATATATATATATATATATTTATATATATATATTTATATGAAAATATATATTTAGTGTGTGTATATATATATATGTGTATATATATATATATATATATATATATATAGGTCTTTATTTCAATTATCGAAAACATTTTACGAGTTTCACAACACTAATTTCAGTTCATTTTAATTCTACTTCCTGTTATTCAAATTCGGAATGCAATTCTGTATCCTGTGTGCTACCTCAACTGAAATTTTTGGAATTTAAGTGGATTTTAAAAAGCTTTTTGATTGGCACATATATTGTTAACGTGCAAGCGTGTGATGGTGTGGCCGTGCCGGACAGTTCTAGGCTGGTTTTAGTGGTGCTGATGTCTGACTGTCCACATACAGAGGTGAGTTTCACAGAAAGCTGTGTTCAGGATTGGCGTCAGGCCACTGACAAGCTTTTATTTACTGTCCAGATGGATGACTCATTTTATGCACCTAATCGTAAAGCATCAGGATTTATGGCGGGTAATGGGACGGTGGGGACCCCGAGAGACACACTAATTGAAGCCCACTCTTTCTTCTGCAGTTGGGAGCAGGTTTGGCTCTCGTAGGGACAGACCTCTCTCTTTAGAGTGGAGCGGCTGAAGCAAAAGTTCATATTTCTGCCTCGGTCGGACAGCCGATCACTGGCGTAATGCTGCGAAAGGCTTGGAACAGGTACATGTGCTAATTGATGGATGTGTGGAGGAAAAACAGGGTGTTACTGAATGATCCAGGTATCATTAAACATTGAGCCACAACATTCCGGATACATTGAGAATCACAGTTTCAATTGGAGATCATGATTCTGAATAGACAACTAAACAAAATTACTACTTTCTACTTACTACTACTTACTTTCTGACACAATTTTAATTGCTGCAGTCTATCTAAAAGAAATGTTTTCGGTTAATTTGAATAAATTTTTTTTTTTAAAGATTGAGTGAATCATTCAATGACTCACTCATAAAGACTTCATTACTGTAACAATATATCATGTCAAAATATATCGCAATACAAAAATGCAACAATATGTATTGTATATCGTTCACCGAGAATGAAAATTACTATGTGAGGGAAAAAAATGTAATATTTAATAAAGATTTTTAGTGTCAGTACTACATTACACTACTATATAATGTTGAATATTATGTATAATTATGCAATGGAGGAATATTTGTGGGTCCTGATAATGCCAAATGTCTGATATTACCAGTAAAAAGTGGCCTATGTTATTTTAAATATATCTAGTCAGTGACAGAGTGCAAACATATTAGAAAATCATATAGAAATAATTCTGTATTTTCATCTTCAGAATCATGAATATTGTTATTCTGGTGTCTCTATTGTCCTGCATTGGGTTTCCAGCACCAAGTCCAAGCCTATTCATTTACACCCACAATGTAATACCAAATTTAGCATTTTAATCAACAGTAAAAAACAATTGTTAACCTTTTACAATATGTCTAGGCTATATTCATAGCCGAAACGTTGTCATTTAGGAATATGATTGCATGGGTGTTTGAACTGAGATCATGATCTTTTAACGATTAATCGTGCAGCTCTATTTAAAAATGGATTGCCATATGCAATATTTATTGCTTTGTGAGAGCAAAATTCAGCCACCAGGTTTCGGCATTAATAAAAGATGAAAACCAAAGCAAAATGATGGTCAAAGGGAAGATTTTCAGCAAATAATGATTTAAATTTCTGTTTGTTCCTCACACAAAGCTATTGCGTAACTTGTATAAATAGAGCATGAGCCAAATTGACTGCTTTTATGATACTTTTGGTGATTTTTGTGCTCAAATGTGTATTTAGGAAAGTATTTGGTAACTGTGTCAGGGTCTTTAGCTTTTTCAGCCTATTATTAGGGTCTTTTTCTTAAACTAGGGAGGAATAAAGTGATTTAAGTGTTGTTAGTGACAACATCTCGGTTTTCTATTCTCATCAGAAAGTAAAGACTTGATTGGTTTCAGTAAGGAGTTAAACAAATGAAAGCCACTGAGATGATGCTGGGGATGTTGTGGTTGGTTGCTAGGGTGGTGGTCCACGTCAAAAGAGTGTGTGATTATTCTGGTCTTTAGGGTGTGGGATGCTAGTTGCTACTTGTTAATCTGATCACTTAGTCAAGTGAGAGGAAAAGTAATAGTGGTGTTTGATTTAGAGGCTCTCTTAGTACCACAAATGCTTCATATTGAAGTGAACGCTCAACTTTCGTGAGCGTGTCCCACATGGCGACGTCCTCAGATATAGCTTAATTGTCTTTCCTCTGAAATATAGACTTTCTAATCTGTTCATGTTGTTGTTCTCATTAGGCCTAATGATAAGCTTATAAACACAGTGCTGAAATAACTTCTCTTCTCCACTGACCTCCATTGATTTTTCCCAGGCAACTCTTTAATCTGCGTAGAAAGAAACTAGCTAGGTTGATTAAGGTCGAAGGAACGTTTAGGGATAGGGTTTTAGGTCAGGTTTGAGTTCAGAGTTAAGTCAAGTCAAGTCAAGTTTATTTATATAGCGCTTTTCACAATACAGATTGTATCAAAGCAGCTTCACAGTATTAAATTAAAATAATACAGCAATGTTTGTTTCTAGTGGAAAACGTCCATGTTTGGTAATGCTGATCAATAGTATTGTTGATTGATTAATTAAATTAAATATCCCCAAATATCCCCAACTGAGCAAGCCAAAGGCAACAGTGGCAAGGAACCGAAAAACTCCATCAGGTGACCTAATGGAGAAAAAAAAAAAACCTTGGGAGAACCCGGGCTCAGTCGGGGGCCAGTTCTCCTCTGGCGTTTATGAAGTAGAGGTCAGATTTAACTGTAAGATTAAAAGTATTATATGAATGCCTGGCTGAAGAGATGCGTCTTTAATCTAGTTTTAAACTGGGAGAGCGAGTCTGAGCAACGAACAGTATCAGGAAGGCTATTCCAGAGTTTTGGAGCTAAATGTGAAAATGCTCTCCCTCCTTTGGTGGACCTAGATATCCTAGGTATGACCAAAAGCCTCGAATTTTGTGATCTTTAAGAGCGCGGTGGATTATAGGGCGATAGAAGATCCGTTAAATAGACTGGAGCTAAGCCGTTTAGGGCTTTATAAGTCAGTAGCAATACCTTGTAATTAATACGGAACTTTATAGGTAACCAATGTAGTGATGATAAAATTGGTGTTATATGATCATATTTTCTTGATCTAGTAAGAACTCTAGCGGCTGCATTTTGGACTAACTGTTGCTTGTTTATTGAGGATGCGCATGATCCGCGTCAACTCGAAAAAAAAAAACGCTCTCCACAACCTGACACATTAAACTCATCAAAACTGCTGGCTTTTTAAACCTTTCCAGATCCTTGCACGGTTGCAATCGAAAGGTGTTCGCTGAGGGTAATTGCTGCAAATGGTTTACCAATCTTTGCTTTTTGTTTTCACGAAAGCTGTTACAGTGAGCGTTCGACCTGAGAACGTCACAGGACGGATAGTATCGCATTGAGATTTAGTCACTTTGAAAAAGAGGACAAAATAATACCCTCTTTGTTCTGACAAGTGTACTCCCAGAGCTGGCTTTGTGTGTACATCTTGTAAATGGAAAATGAAAATTTCATTGTTGTGCGAGCGTGCGCGCCGTTTAATCCAATAATGATCTGATGTAACAAACTGCGCTAATATCTCTCAGCATAGTTAATCAGAGCAGACTTAGCCCTGTCTCTTTTTATTAACCTCTGTTGAAATGGGAGAAGGGCTTCACTAATCTGCGATTGTTGGCTCTGGCAGTCTGAAGCCGCCGCAAAACAGTCTTGGCAGTCGGCAAGAAAGTAACGGCTGTATAATGACGCGTGGGGCCGGGCTGCTATTCCAGCTTATTAAATCTAATAACGCGGTGCGGGCGTTGAGTGGGATGCTGTCTGAATGGGGGTGGTCCTCTGCTCTGATGGCTTTCTGGGTTTTTAAGAGCTCGATTCATGATGGTTTAACCTCCCCTCCGCCCCGTCCGGCCTCCCGCATCCGTTCCTCACAGGGAATTAGCCGTGCAATTAAAACCTAATGACCTTTAAATGAAGGCTTACGCTGCTCGCTGTCCACATGTGTTGGGACGCATCAGGATCCCGGGAGAATGTTTAAGGTCGGGTCTAGACCGCCTTCACGAGGGTCGCTGGGTCAAATCAATGATTTTTTTCTTTCTTTATTGATCTTGATCAATGATCAGAATCTGTTAAGTCTGAATTTTAAAGGTTGCGCTGGACTATGTTTTTAGAGGTTTATTCTAAAGCAACTTAGTTTTAGCAACAAGTAATATTCATATTGTTTCACATTTTATTAGATTACATAGATTTTAATGTTTTTGTGTATATATTTCATTTTTTATTAAATATATTTTGTGTGTGTATATATATATATATATATATACACACACACACACACAAAATATATATATATATAAATAAATATAATATTGTTAATATATAGATTTTTAATGTTTTTGTATATATACATACAGTATATTTTATATAATATTTATTTATTATTTTATATATTTATTTTATAGAATATACATGCACAAAGCAATATATATAAAATATTATAAATAAAACATAAATATTTTATTTTTATTCTATTCTATTTGTATTTTATATTATATATATTTTATATATATATATATATATATATTTTTTTTTTTATATATACACTAATGTATGTATACTTTATAGGTGTGTGTGTGTGTGTGTGTGTGTGTGTGTGTGTGTGTGTGTGTGTGTGTGTGTGTGTGTGTGTGTGTGTGTGTGTGTGTGCAAAAAGCAAAGCAGTGAATCCACATTTATTTATAGCATTTATTAAAATGCAAAATGCAGAGAGGGCTGAAGAAAGCTATACGCTGTTTTCATTTCATTGCACTTTCCACTTTTTTTTTACTTTGCATAGTTAAACAGTAGTATTATCATGTTTTTTCCATGATATATTTTTATGGTAATGCAATAGTACAATTTCTGTACGAGAGAGCAGCTTGTGAACGGCTCACTCTTAGGCTTCAGTTCATTCATAATCAGTAATAAAGATGTGATTTAAGCAGTGAGATTATGTGGCATCTAGTTTTCATCTGTTCCGAGCTCGACTTCCTCTTCATGTATATTTCAGACTCTGTACTGGAAGGGATGGGAGTGTTTTTGCCTGTTTGCCAGCAGATTGAAATTGTGTTGATTGAATTAGACTAAGTCGAGGGATAATTAAGGACTCCAAGTCTCTGCAAAACTGACGGGAGAGAGAGGCTCTGCCACATCAATGTGGGCGCCGGTGGCACAGGCGGGTTATAGCTGTTGACATTTTGTGTTTAAGCTCAGGCCACACTACTAAAATGAGTTACTCAACTCGGCAGGTCAGCATACTGTTTTATGACTTTAGTAAGAATTTTACATCGCCTGTGCAGTGTACATGCTACTCTTGATTTGTTTGGGTATGCTTCAGTTACAGCATCCGTTTACCTTATTTTTTTCCAGCTTTTGCTGTAAATGTATCTATTTATTAGTTTTTCATGTTAATAGACAATGTTTAACTGATGCATCAAAAAAGTATTACCTGAATGTAGCCTATATGTGTGTATATACAGTATATATATATATATATATATATATATATATATATATATATATATATATATATATATATATATATATATATATAAAATACAGTACCAGTCAAAAGTTTGGAAATTACTATTTGTAATGTTTTTGAAAGAAGTCTGTTATGCTCATCAAGCCTGCTTTTATTTGTGAAGGATCATGTGACTCTGAAGACTGGAGTAATGATACTGAAAATTCAGCTTTGAATCACATAAATAAATTATATTTGAAAGTATATTCAAATACAAAACCATTATTTTAAATTGTAATAATATTTTACAATATTACCGTTTTTTCTGTATTTTTGATCAAATAACTGCAGGCTTGATAAGCATAAGAGACTTCTTTCAAAACATTAAAAATAGTAATGTTTCCAAACTTTTGACCGGTACTGTACACTATATACAGTATATCAGAAACCTGTAATATATTCAAATTACCATCCATCCTGTAATTTATTCAAATATTTCATTACTGCGAGAAATGGATAGTTGTTGTTGATTTAGTAACTGCTCGTGAGTCTTTGGACTCTTTTGATTTTTGACTCTTTAAAAGAGTCACTTGTTTGCGAATCCAACCATACCGGTTGAGTCGTATGTTTCTGATTCACTGAAGAGAACTGGTTCATAAGAATCATTTGTTTGTGAATCAGACTGCTTTCTTGGTATTAGTTTGTGTGCAACCAAATTTATTCTTGTGCAAAAATTTAGTGTAGAATTTCCCAATTTTTTTAAACACTTTTCATTTATGTTGTAATATGTTTATTTAAAACTAGACTGACTTAAAAAAAAAAAAAAAATTATTCGTCATGAACAAACATTTAAATATTTCACTTGACAAGCACCTAATGTTTAAACAGGCTGAATGTGCTCCGTTTATCTTATCGTGAGCCGCAGCTTGTGCAAAAGCAGATGTGCGATCGGTCATGACAGACAATAAGTGAGATGTCAGTGACCCGCATTATATTTTTTAGCCGTCTCCCTCAGTATTTGTTTCAGACCAGACAAAGGTCACCCAGGAGGTCAAACCCCTGACCCCCTTCGTCTGCCACAGCCACCTCCGTCTGCCTCCAAAATATTGATCCTTCTGTTGCGTCTCCCGCTTTTATTTCGGGTTTCCCACAGTCTGGCGAAGATTCGAACCCCGTTTCGACGCTTTATTAAAGCCGCATTATCTATTCCGCACCGAGCAATTTAGTTCCTTCCCAATACCCCAGAGTTCCCTCTATCAATAAGCCAAAAGGTGAGGCATAATGAACAACTGCAAACCTGGCTGCAAAGCAAATACTTTCCTGTGTTTAATATAGAGCGCAAAAGGCCGCTCAATGAAATGTCAATCTTGTTTTCCGGGGCTGAAGTGCGATCTGGCGCGCAGGGTGCGGGACGAGGGCGATTGTATTTACATTTGCTGAGGATAATGGGATATCAGGAGTGGAGATCAGCCATCTTGTGCATGCTCTAGTTGTTCAGATAAGCTGCGCCGGCGAGATCTCGAGGTGTGTGTGTGTGTGTGTGTGTGTGTGCACTCGTGTTTGGGTCCGGTGATTATCCGGGCTGGGGGTGGGGCGAAGCAGTCAGGGTCACGGCACCATTTTCTGCGCGCGCGCAGGCTCTGGGGGGTTGGGGTGTTTCCGAGAGCGCATTTGGGGGGTGGGGTGTCAAAGGCTAATTTCCAGAGCTGCTCTTGGGTGCCATCTCTCATCAAGGAGCATCGCACACGGCAAGCGGCTTGCGTGTTGTCATGGATACTGAAGCATGGTGCCCAGGAGAAGGCAAGCAGGGGACGAATGGCCGCCCTGCGTATAGGATTCCTGTCAAGCGGCCTCTGATAGATGGCGTTGATGGACCATTTGTCATACTGTAATTGTTCCAGCAAACACGGAATACCCACTAGTATAAACAGTGGTCTGCTGCGCTGCTAATAAAGCGCGGAAATGGGGAAGAAAGCTGTGATACAGTGCTGCTCTCAGTTAAAGAGACAATCCCTCTTTTGTTTCGGCCCGCCGTACTGATTAGGCAGTAGGAGGAAGAATAGAAAAGGGCGAAGAGAAAGGTGAGCGAGGGAGAGAAAATAAAAAAGGCAATCATATAGCAAACGGCCATCACTCTTCGGTATTGACGTGGCCAGGCGGGAGAGAAGCGTTGATAGGCTGTGGAACAACAGCAGCAGATTTGAGAGTGATTTGTTGTCTTTCCTCTTCATTCTGCCGGTGAAGTGGTCACAGAGAGAGACGGTCCGCGAGTGTGTGTGTGTGTGTGTCTCTCTCTCTCTCTTCCTGAGTACAAATGACACAGGGTACAAAGGTATCATTTGTTTGTATTTGTGTTAGCATTACTCTCATGTTCTCTCCAGCTGCTGGGAGTCATTTAGAAACCTTGCTCTCTGTCACACACGTTCATATTAGATTAAGTGAAGTTATAATGGAGTTATGTGGGGGAAATATCGTAATCCCTCAAGAAATGGACTCCCCCACTAACAAAAAAATACTGCATTGGTGCAATGATGGTATCAGGTGGTAAAACCATGATGTTGTCCTACTGAATTTTTTTTTTTGCTGACTTTTTTGTGTTAATAACATTATTGTAAATTGTATAATTGATTTTCAATTTAATTTTTTTTTAATTAATATTATTATTTGACCGTAACAGTACTTATAACATATAAATGTACAATAATTTATGTTAATGTTTATAATATATATATTTTATTTTATTTTAATTAAAAATATTTTTTATTTAAATTTACATTTTCTATACACATCTGCATATAACTAATATTCAGTGTGTAATCGAGTCAGATTATAATTCAGTAACCAATTGATTCATCTTGTGAATTCTCTTTGACCGGCTCATAAGAATAATTAATTTAGGAGCTTCTATGTTTTGTTTTATGCTGCAACACATTTGACTCTGTCAGAATATCCTGCAACTTTTAGATGGCTATGGATAGAGAACGATGCTTTTTGCAGCCAGTTGATGTTGTGACAATATCTCCCAGCAGGGGCTAACGGAGCCTTACTAACCAGCTTCACCTCGACCCCTTGGTTTTGACACGTTTCCTGTTGAAACAGGAAGTTGTTAAGGAACATAGTGAAGGACTTCTCTGTTTCTTATAAAATGCCATAAGACTTTAGTTTAAGCTGATCTTAAAATGCTGTTCTAAAATGATTACATTACAGTCTCTCCAAACTCCTCTTCTCTAGTGTATTTAGAGACTTATGACAGAAGAGAGAGAGAGTGTGTTGGTGGTCTGTCTGTGTGTCCTGAGCTGTGTGTGCGCGTGTGCATGCGTGTGTGTGTGTGTGTGTGTGCGTGCATGTTTATGTATGTGGGTGTGTGCGTTTGTTTGTGTGTGCGTGCATGTGTATGTATGTGTGTGTGCATGTGTGCGTGCATGTGCGTGCGTGCGTGTGTGTGTTTGTGTGAGTGCGTGCGTGTGTGTGTGTGTGTGTGCAGGCATGTGTGTGTGTGTGTGTGTGTGTGTGTGTGTGCATGCGTGTGTGTGCTTGATAGGCCGGTTGTCGCGGTGTTGCGCGACCTCTAGCTTCTGTCCTGACACTGCGTGACCCTGGAGCACTTTAGCGTGACCCTTCCCTTTCACCTCGTCTGTGATGGACGGATTAAAGCATTATTAAGTGTAATTACCTTTTCAAGAGGGAGAAACTCGCATTGTCAGAAATTACGCTTAATTTCTCCAAAAAGCACATTTTATACACATTTTCCGCTGGTTGGCTTTAGTGCTGTAGTGGGTCAAACAAAGACTGTTATGTACATGTGTCTCTCGAGAATGACAATATTTTCTTGCACAATTCAGTCACATTTAGTTTTCATTTACATTCAAAATGTGATGGAAAGAAAATTTGAAAATGGCTCCTAAATTAAAACCTGCGGTGATACATTTGTTTGAATAAATGGTCCCACCCAAAAAATCTTATCCTGACTGATAAAAAGTTTTTTTGGACGTGTACCATGGTATTAACATTGTATTCCTTGTAAATACCATAGTACGTGTTTATATAAAGCATTTTCTAGTAGTGTTACTGTACTAGTATTTTTGCCAGAATGGTTAATCCTGGCTAAAATTGCAAGATAAAATTTCTTCTAACTCATCAATTGATCTATATCTCTACGTATGTAAAGTGATGATGAAACAAAAATAGGGACCGATTATTTCTTCTATATTGAGACGTGCATCTGAGCGTAAAGGCCCGTTCACACCAAAAGCAAAAACTAAAAGATGCATAACTATAACTTTTAACCTTTAATAATCGTTCTAATTCTGTGATAGCATGGTAAGTCCACATCACAACTATAATGATAACGAGAATCACTGGAATCAAGTTTAGAACAATATTTTCCAGCTGATGAACGATAAAAACATTGACAGCAATCTAATCAAAATCCGACTTGAACTTGAACATTTAAAGTGGCAGATGACAGAACTGCAGCGTGTGCTTATAATAAGCATAATGTTATTGAACCTTGGTGTGATAATATTTAGGTTTAAATGTAAGAATTATGTATTTAAATTCCATATAAAATTTTCATCCATTTGGACTTAACATAGACTAATGTGATGTATTTTTGTCAGTCGATAAGAAATGGGTACGATTTCTAAACTGAACTAGTACTAATAGTCATCAATAAATACATTTTTATTGCTTGTTCAACCATATTTAACTTTGTTCATACTTTTTAACTGAATACATTAAATTGGTTTCACAACGAACAGATTTATGTTGGTTCTAAGCAATTTAGATAAATTAATTTTGAAAACATGATTATTTAAATAAAATCAAATGGATCCTAATATTACTATGCCGTGATATTTTTTTTGAGTGCAGAAATCTAATCACCTCCTTTATATATGACTGACAAATATGCATCACGTTAAGTTTATTAGTTTGTGAAACTAATAATGGATGGAAATTGTATATATAAATCTTAAATTTAGGCCTACATTTCTTTCTTTTTTTCTTTTTTTTTTAGTGTGCTGTTCTAGTTCTAGTTATTGTTTTTGGTGTGAACGGGCTTTAACGGATTATCGGAAATGGAAAAACATGTAGGGCGGGGACTTGGTTTATGCATTGGTTGTTGATTGGATGTTAAGCTGTGGGCGTGGCACTCAAAAGTGGAGACAGGTGAACACAAGCTTGAAGGGGCGGGGTTTAATCAGACTAAATGATTGGAGTAGTCCTGCTTATGTCACAGAGAGAAGCATAGATATCATATAAAGGCTAGATGTCTTAAGGCGGAGTCACTTCCGGCATCACCGGCGGCCATCTTACCACAGGGCTCTGTGAATTAAGGTGAGTGATCAGCATGCACACAAATCCTCTTATCTCGGTGAAATCTTGACGGATTTACAAACGGTTTGGTTTCTTACAAACGTCATTACCGTGGCTATAATTCTTTCATATGGAAGTCCATTTGTATAATTTTTCATATGTATGCAGTTTCATAGCTACATCTCTGACGTTTATAACAAACCAAACCGTTTGAAAATCGGTAGAAAATTGAGCAAGTTATGGTTATTTAAAAGTACATGCACCATGTTACGAGTGAGCGAGCACCCTGTCGTAAGATGGCCGCCGTGTGCGGACGTCGACCTCCATTGGCCAGCAGCGCGGACGAGACATCTAGCCTTTATATGATATCTATGGAGAGAAGTATGTTGTTTTTGAAATCAAACAATCCAAATAGTAAAACGTATGCATGAAAGAAGTTCACAATAAAATCCATGACATTCATTTAGAATGAAAGTTCATTTCATGCAAACTTCAGGTTTTGTGATCTCCACTCTGCTTCATAGATATCAGTATCTGTATTGTTAATGGTATGTATATTCTCATCTGATACGGAAGGTGCTGCCACTGTACTTTTTGTTCATGTTACATTAGATATTACAATTGCATTTTAGCATTGGGCCTACAAAAGAAGTTCAAAAGCGCTTGATAATTTGCTGTAGTTCAACAAGAACGCCCACAATCCAGCACTCAGTCCACTGGGAAATGGTCAATGCCATCATCACAGCAGGTGAACACAGTCACAGACCAACTCCTTTACGGCTCGACATAACCGGCGGTGTTTATCATGAAGAACTGTGCCTATACACCTCTCTCTCTCTCTCTCTCTCTCTCTCTCTCTCTCTCTCTCTCTCTCTCTCTCTCTCTCTCTCTCTCTCTCTCTCTCTCTCTCTCTCTCTCTCCTCCCCTCATTTGCGCGGTTATTATACTCTGGGTAAGAACAAACAGTATCTCTTCTTAATAATTCACATCACTTTCATCTGATATTCAGTTACCATGGGCAATTTAGTAGTTGAATAATTTTGTGAAAAAATCATTTATTATGGCTGCGCGTTATGAGGCTGCGGCGACGGCAGCCGAGAGTGTTGGAGGGGTTTAAATTGCATCTGCTGAGGGTTTCCAGCGGAAGGTAATGCGTTCTAATGTTCCCTGCCATATGCATTGTTTTCAGGGCTCATCAGTTTTACATTGATTCCCACTGAAGTGTTTAATTGCATCATGAATATGATCTAATTCCGTCCTTTTCGCCGAAACCAGAGCGCTTGGCGAGAATGATGTACTGCCTCGACAGCGCCATATCAGGACGTATTTTATATGGAACGTAAATTATAGTGTTAAATTAGCCCAGAAAGATAACTAGCTGGCACAGGGAATGGACTCAACAGTTTAATTTAGTGTCAAAAGGCCGTGAAGGGATAAATCTCGGTTGGCTCGCTCTACGCCATTGCGTTGGCGCTTTTACTGGAATACTTTGATTCGCTTTTTATCACCTGTGGTTTTCCTGCTGTGCGTTTAGTCCGTGAAGAACCGGGAGGAGCGTTTTATTGTCCTTCGTGATGGAGGGAAAACTTATTGGCGTGCTAATTGTCATAATCTATCCATCTATCTATCTATCTATCTATCTATCTATCTATCTATCTATCTATCTATCTATCTATCTATCTATCTATCTATCTGTCTGTCTGTCTGTCTCCTTACATTGAAATTTTAATTGCTTTTCTGTATCCTGTTTACAACCACAATTCCATTTATGAATTGGAATTGGAATTTTACAGGCATTCCCTGTAAACGCTGGGATGTTTACGGTTTCTCAGAAAAGCATTATTCTGGTTCTCCACAGTGGGTCAAGATTGTGTAGTCTTCATGTTTTCCAGTTTGTGTGCCCGAGCTACTTGAACACGAGCAGGTGAATGCGTCTGCCTTTGAAACGCTTCAAGCTGCTTGATTCATTTAGAAGATGAAAGCCATTGTATGCTCAGGCCTGGACGTGCATGTGTGTGTGTGTGTGTGTTGTGTTGAGTGTCTGCCAGTCGGAGGTCTTCTGCGTGAGCGTCTGTGCTTTGCCAGCTGCTCCTGAAAGCAGCTCTTCTCTGCCCTCGGCAGCTTCTTCATCGTCTTCTCACTGTAGAGCGAGACAGTAAAGATGCAGCGCTCGTATAACCGGTGACGAGCCGGATGTCTGTGCTCCATTCAGAGTCAGAGAAGGTCAAGTAACCGTATGTTTAATCACAAACTCTTGGCTTTCTCTTATTCCCTCTGCACAATTGGTAACATCTCATGTCTTAATATTAAAACTAAAGATTATAAAACTGAAAAGAATCTGAAAATTAACCTATGATCCTGCATGACTACCACAGTTTAACAGACAGCAACAGATAGTGTAATAATAATTGTACTTGGAAGAAAAATATTATTGCAATTTAAAATCACTGATTTTTATGTTAATAAAGTGTAATTTATGACTGTGATTTCAAAGCTGAATTTTCAGCATCATTACTCCAGTCTTCAGTGTCACATGATCCTTCAGAAATCATTCTAATATTATGAACTGATGCTCAGTTATTATCAGTGTTGGAAACGGTTGTGCTGCTTAATATTTTTTGGGACCTGTGATGCTTTTTTCGGGATTCATTGATTAATAAAAAGTTAAAAAGAACAGCATTTGTTCAAAATAGAAATTGTTTGTAACAATATAAATCTTTACTATCACTTTTTTTTTTATCAATTTGACTCTCCTTGCTGAATAAGTAAATATATTAAAATAGAAAACCATTATTTTAACATTACTTTATTTCGCAATATAAATTTTTTTTACTGTATTTTTGATCAAATAAATGCAGCATTGATGAGTATATATATATAATATATATATATATATATATATATAGATCTATCTATCTATCTATCTATCTATCTATCTATCTATCTATCTATCTATCTATCTATCTATCTATCTATCTATCTATCTATCTATCTATCTATCTATCTATCTATCTATCTATCTATCTATCTATCTATCTATCTATCTATCTATCTATATATATATATATATAAAATATATATTTGTATTTGTAAAAAGCCTCCAGATAAGTTGTAAGTGTTAAAAAGCAGACGGATCTGTAGCACAAAGAAAAAAGCCCTTCTAACTGATCAAAAAAGGGCTTTTGTGTTTTTTTGCTCCCGGGAATGTTGTGCTGGAAGTTTGATGTTAAATGAGCTATGGGAGGTCCGTTGAGGGCTGTGTGTGTTTGCGGTGAGTTACGGTGTTTGAAACTGAAGCGAGACGTCGTTTTACAGCGAGCGTGAGAGGTGAGGATTAGCCGGCGTCTCTGAGCTGGAACATGCCTGTCGGAGACGCACTGAAGGCTGCAAACCATGGATCTAATTCCCTCCCCTTTCCCGTCTGTCTGTCTCCCAGTTCCTCTCCTGTTCCTCTTAGCGCAGACAGGCGATGCGCTCGCACACAATGCGTGCGGATCAGGCCCATTTGCTGCCCTGTGCTGCGGTCTGAGAGGCTCTGACAGGCCTCTCCTCCTCGACACTCTCATCTGACCCGCACAAACAGCTTTCTTTTCACCCTCGACATGTGTAACAGTCACTCTTCATTACAGCTCACACACCTGCACACACACTAGCTTCTGTATGAGCTTTGTTCAGTTTCCTTAGAGCCGCAAACATCCACCTGTTACCTCAGTTGATGGTTTTGCTCCCATTAGAACAGGGATTGGAGTTGTAAATAGGATACAGAATTGCAAATTCGAAGGAAAAGAAATTCAAAAGACTAATTCATCTTTGTAAGCTTTTAGATAGATAGATAGATAGATAGATAGATAGATAGATAGATAGATAGATAGATAGATAGATAGATAGATAGATAGATAGATAGATAGATAGATAGATAGATAGATAGATAGATAGATACAAATGAATACACAAAGAATACACTATTTCGATAGTCCACTTTAGACATTCTACTAATTATGAGTAACTTTGCAACTACATGTCAACTAACTCTCACTATTAGAGTATTAATTGATTGTTAAAGGGATATTTCACCGCTGGAAAGATGAATGTGTATTTAAATTGGATCATTTATGTAGTAGAAATGTGAAATTATTTTAGAAGTTGGTGCCATCTAGACTGAGAAAAGCCAGAAAATGTATTTTTGGCTCATGTGGATGAAAGACAGCAACTCCCAGAATGCACTTGCTTCGCTGCCCTACGAGGACACTCCCAAGCCACGCCTACCGGTTACAGAGGGCAGTGTCGGGAGAAATGATACAACTAGGCTACTAGTCGACTCGAAACTGAAAAGTCGGCGTTTTATCGTGAGATCCCCCTATGGGCGGGTTGAACACATGACACACAATACAGAAATCTCTCGTCTCAGGGGGACATGAGGGAGGGAAGCACGGTCATACGAAAATACTAACTGGTTTCTACTGATACAAAGCTTAATGCTAATCAGTGAAGTATCCCTTTAAGTTAATAGAGTAAGTTGACATGTAGTTGCGAAGTTACTTATAGTCAGTAGAACATTGAAAGTGTCCTATTGAAAAATAAATAAATAAGTGTAATTTAAAAAATGTAATACAGTAATGTTGTGTTCCAGGGTGGACACAAACGCTTCATTTCCCAGAATGCATTACCTGTTCCCAGTTCAGTTAATTCCCCTTCCTGTCAAATTCCAACACAACTTCCTGTATGTTTCTCTCATAAATGGAAGTTGGATAAACTTCTATAGTGGTGAACGGAAAACAACTACAAATCTATTGTTTGCATTCCCATTTGAAACCAATAGCAAAATAACAAATCCACAATAGTGTTTCTATGACGTGTTTCCATATATATATTTACACACACACATTTATTCATATTCTTGAGTCTTCTGAATGTTGGTATCATGTGGTAATACCACAGTGCTTTGAGTTGGTACTGAATTTTATGTATAGATGTCCAAAATGCATAGTAGCATCTTTTAGTTTGTGCAGGGTTTTTGAGAGCTCACGACATAAGCAAACAGTGCCGTAGAACAGCCATGTTTAAATACCTTGGAAGTAACATGGTGGATAACTTTAATTTCTTTCCTGATAAGTTTCCCAGCTAACAAATCAGATGTTTTGATTTCTCTTGTCATGTCACGTGACGGTCGGTGAGGAGAGTGTGAGTTTACAGTCTGAGATCCCAAAAAAACAGCAGCGTTCCTCTCTCCGCACTGAAATTCCCGACCTCTAGAGCAGCGGGAGATGAGATCGATGTTGCTGACCCAAATAGATTTTGTCACCTCTCCGTTCCCACCTCCTCCCCTCTCTGCCATCAGGGACACTGGGCTAATGGGTCAGAATCTGACATCGGAAATACACAGAGAATCTCCTGCCAGATCCCATCTGGAGGCCCGTATGATGCCTTCACCTTCACCAGGACACACGTGAACGAATGAAGCTGCCTTTGCACGAGTTAAACCTCGTTCTCGTTCTCTTCTCCTCTTTTTCCCGTTTCTCTCATGCTGTATGTCTACATTTAATCCGGATTCATTCCACACTAGCGTTTTTTAAGGATTATGCAAAAGTTTCTCGTCTACTCTGAAATGTAGAAAAACGACGATAAAGACCTATTCTTCTGACATGATAATTTTCTCAGCAAAATATCTCACCACTTACTGTCACTATAAAACACAATTACCCTCATGTTTTACTACAGGTCAGATATTGCAAGTAAAGTTTTGTTCGAATCTTTGCAGGACTGTAATATGAAGATTGTTCAAAGTATCATGTATCTTTAACACTGTGAAAGTGAACAGCACACACTGGTGCAAACATAGATTTCTATGGGTACAATAATGTGTCACGTGACTAAACAAGAGGCATCCATTTTTTTAATACCTCCATTTTTAAATTCATCTACTTTAAAGGGCATCTTCAAAAAGCTTTTTGCAGGACAAAAAGCGCCGCCATTGCATGATTTGCTCTGTTTATAGTGTGCGGCTTCAGCTTTGAAAGCATCATTTTGGAAAGTTTTCATTTTCACATTTATCTACTTGGAAGAGCCGAACAAACACGCCGTCTCACAAAAGGCCAAAAT
The DNA here is from genome assembly GCF_964197995.2 of Scardinius erythrophthalmus. Classification (NCBI taxonomy): domain Eukaryota; kingdom Metazoa; phylum Chordata; class Actinopteri; order Cypriniformes; family Leuciscidae; genus Scardinius; species Scardinius erythrophthalmus. The sequence continues at coordinate 3,266,783 of NC_138240.1, read as the reverse complement.
GTTGAGAAAAAGATGCGTTTTCAAATGCGTCCGCATTAGCGTGGACGTAACCTCATTTTCCTTCCTCTGGTTTTCTCCTCTATCTCACACAGGCGTCGGGCTGCAGCCGTGTTCACTGAATAAAGTTGTGGTGTGTGTGTGTGTGTATTACTCGTATTATTAGGTTTATGGACTTTCAAAACGGCATCAAACGACATACGAATGCGAACGGTCTCTCTTGCTTCCAGACGTCATCTCATTCACCCGATGACGGAGATACAGAGAGATGCTGTGTCCTGGAACGCCTCCTCCTCATTGTGTTTCATTACTTAGTCTCTCCAAGTAGCACTAAGTGATTTTTCGAATGCACCGCCACAGGCTCTTTATCCCAATGAAGGTTTTTTTTTCTTTCTCCTCCCTCCTTTAAATGGCAGTGAACTACATCTACGCTTAAAACATATTCTTTAATCTTCTGTTATTTTACATACAAATTGCATCCTGGGCAATGCATTCATCATTGCGTATAGCCCTCTCTCTAGTGCTAAATGAAAAATGTATCATAAATGAATAATGGATTGCAGCATAGCATAATTTCTTTGTGGCCTGTTTACAGTCTCCGGCTGCAGTTTCTCTCGGCTGTGGAAGCGGCGTTTTGGAAAGTTGGAGACGGGATCGGAGCGCATCGATTGATGTCGCTGGAATATGACGGTTTGAAGAACGTTCCTCAAGCGTCTTTGATTACATAGGGGCTTAATAGATTTGCATGAAGGGAAAAAGTTCGCGGCCGAAGGAGACGTTGGAGACTCTCGAGACGTTTCAGATCAATTAACTTGTGGTATCTGAGGAAAGGCTCAGATAACGCAGCTAAAAGCCTCCAGATTTAGTTTGAACTTTAGGTCTTTTTTTAGCTGCTGTCCCCTCGCTATCGCTCGCTGTGGTGCTGTCACTCCTGGTGTATTATAAGAGGGACAAATCCCTCATGTAGATCCTGGTGGCCTGGATCTCTGAGACTTATGGGAAGGCAGTGTTCCTCACTCTTACTTTGTGTCTATAAGCGGCTGATGACTTGTGTTCAGCAGATTGAGTTTGTCCAAGACCAGTGGACTGTGAGCAGGAGACTAGACTGAAGATCTGAAAATACACACACACACACACACACACACACACACACACACACACACACACACACACACACACACACACACAGTATAGATGTACTGCATGTGTTTGGACTAGGGCTGGGCAGTATATTAAAGATATCTTTCTTTTTTTTTATTTCTCATTATTTTTATTATTTTTATTCATCATTTGTATTATTTATCATCATAATCATTATTTTTTGTCATTATCTTTAGCAGTTTTCATTACTTTTCATTATCACTATTTTTATCATTCATTATTTAATTTTCTCAATCATTTTTTATTTATCATAATCTATATCATTAACGTTATAATTTTTCAATATTTATCAGTATATTCATCATTTAATTGTTTGTCATTTTTTATTTATTATAATCTTTATCATTTTGGCATTTTGTTCTTTTTTTAAATGATTAATTTATAGATTGATTTATTGATTTTATATATCATTATCTTTATCATTTATTATTTATCAATATATATATATATTTTTTTATTATTATTTTAATCATGTTTTTAAAATGTATCATTTTTATCGTTTAGTTATTATTTATCATTATCATTATTTTATCATTTTTTATTTAGTATTTTCTTTCTTTATCCTTTTTTTTTTTAGCCCTTTAAAATATACTTTTATAGAAAACTGTTCTAGGACAAATTTTTAGGGAACTTAATGGTCAAAATAAGAAGTTCCACCAAAATCATAAATATCAATAAATATTCATAATATTTTATAAATACATTCATAAATATTCAAATAATGTTGCTTAATGTTATATACTGGTATAAAAATTGCACAAAAATCTTGAGTATATGGGGATAGCGCCCAGCACCTGAGTTCCTGCGATTCCCGTTCATCCCAGAGCCTCCATCTGTGTGTGTAAGTGCTCTAATGATAGACTCTGCTATCTGGAGGATAGGCGACACGAGGGTGCGTTCACACTTCACGGCTCTCCTCTCCGGGGTTCTTCTCCACATGTGCGCTAAGGTAAAGGAACGACAAGGGAAGTCTGCCACTGGTTTCTGCCTCCTCCCTGCTTCACCATCCAGAATATTCCCGTAAGCCCAGGAGGGAAACGCATGGCTGGCCCGAGCGTAGGCGTCGTGACGTGTGTGTGTGCGCGCGTGTGTGTTTCCTCTGAGACGGCCCGGTACAGATGGGAACCGCTGGACCGCAGCAGCTCATGTCATGAAGCACCTTTGAATTCACAGACGAGTGAAACACATGGTTAAATACGAGTCTCTACAGAGAGAACGACTAGAACGCAGCCTCCCTTTTTTTGTAGTGTGAATAGAAATCATTATTAATACCCTGGATGTTATAAACTTAGAATGAGTTATAATTGTAGTGTAATGTCAGCAGACAGGGACAATCAGAAGCCATCAGTCTCATGTTAAAGGTCACATGCTGTGTTAAATAAGCTGGACGTTGATGATAACATGACCAGTGTGGACACTACGCTGATCTGGAGAAGTGTATTTCAAATGGAAAGAGAGGAATTATTTGGGCTGTGTTTGAGATAGTAACACATAGTCACTTCTCAGTGTAGTGAAAGTCTGCAGGATGCAATGATACACCTTTCAAAGAGTAGCATGTTACATTGTTGCTGTGTACTTGGAACGAAAGGAGCAGAATTAACTAGTATACTTGCACAGTATATATGGTGTACTTCCAGCTCTTTAATGCAAAAATGAAAAATGATTGTGGAAAGTTGTATGCTTTATTTATTGTTACATGATCACATGGTGTTGAGTTTAATAGCACGCTACGTTTTTGTTTTCCAAAAGTGTACTTGCAACAAAAAGAGCAGAATTATTTTGGCTGGCATTTACTAGCATACTGCACAGGACAGTATTTATTGTGATGTATTTTTAAAATTGTATGGAAGACAACAGTAAATGCCAAAATGCTTGTGTGAAGTAGCGTGCTTCATTGTTACCATCATTCAGAAGTGTACTTGGAACGAAAAGACAAGGATGATTTGGCTGTTGTTTGTACATGCATACTGCACAATAACTAAAATCATAAAAAAAATGTAAGTATATGTAGACATATTTTTAAAAAATCTATAAAAATGATGAAAACACAAATACTAAAAATTTTAACTTAAATGCAAATAGAAATTTTATAGATATAAATATTAATAAAAACAATAAATATAATCTCAGTGATACTAAACTCTGGCTGCCAGATGTATTTAGGACCAGCAGTGTTTGGAAGTCCTCCAATGCTATATTTTTGTCACATGACCTTATTGAGGTTGCATGTTTAATTCAGCAAGTGGGTTACAAATGCAAAATAACCACTTTGAGAGATGATAATTGGGTTTGTAAGACATCACATTTCTAATTTCATAATGAATTAAGAAATAAATGTGCAATGCAGTTGATTTGTCACATTGGAAATGCAAAGATCAAGTCAAGCGCATTGCATTATGGGAAACAGTTCTGTGCATAATACACATGCTGTATACGGCTGCTAAAATAGTACAAGCAGAGTGCCATTGCCACAACATCTTTGTCGTCTTCAGTTTCAGTTGTTTTGAGGCGCTCCAGCATATTCAGTGAAGGTTCATCAGTAATTGGCCAATCAAAAGGGCTCGAGATTCCCGCTCGATATGTTGCCGTTTGTTGGATTGACAGCATGTAGTGATGGAGTGGGATTGTCTTCTATCTCTTGTTGGGTCACTCATCTATCATGAAGCAGTTGGCCGTGTTGTGTTTGTGTGGTAATGAGTGAAGTGACATTTACCCAGAGCGCACTGACCAGACGCCTCGACGATCCGCAGCTGTCACATTCATCTCCGCTTCTCTGTCGATGGCTGAGAAATATACATATATAGTGTATTTATATATATAGATTTCTTCTGCAACATCAGCCATCAACAGAGACTTTTTTGGGACCTGTGAATAACATTTTTAAAAGAACAGCATTTATTCAAAATAGATTTTTTTTTAACAATATATATCTTTACTATCACCTTTTATCAATTTAATACATCCTTGCTGAATAAAAGTATTGATTTCTTTCCAAAAAAAATAAAATAAAATGATTCAAAATGGGTGTTGAAAAAAATGGGTGTATATTGTTACAAAAGATTTCTGTAATTATTATTTTTTTTTACTTTTTATTCATCAAAGAATCCTGTAAAAAAGTATCACAGGTTATAAAAATATATTAAGCAGCACAACTGTCTCCAACATTGAAAATAAATCTGAAGGATCATGTGACACTGAAGACTGGAGTAATGATGCTGACAATTCAGCTTTTGATCACAGGAATAAATTACACTTTAAAGTATATTAAAATAGAAAACCATTATTTAAATTTTTCTTTTTTTTAATAAAATGTTTTGTATTTTTGATCAGATAAATGCATAAAAGGTACTGTAGCTATATATATTTGCACATAGTATACCTTCATCAAATCCCCGCCTCAGCCCATTCAGAAATACCGATCCGTTGGCAGAAACATCTAAACGCCACTTCCCTTCGCCAGCAAAAGCCTCGAAGTTCACAGAACCAATCAGAAGCCTCGTGTGCTGCTGTAACTCTGACAGAAACGGACATAACCTACATTAAAGAACAGCTCTATTCCACCCACCACAAAATAAAACAAGACCGACTTAAAGGTTTTTGCACAAAAATAAAAAATCACACATGAACTTGCAGTAAAAGACAATCAAATTTGTTAAATACCAATGAATTGATTGGAGTGACCTTTTTGAAAATAAGGCATTTCTATAACTGACTAATAACTTTTTCATTGCCATTAAAGTGAAATTACTGAACCTAAACATAGGAGCCTGATTTTTGTTTTGCATCTGAAGTCTTCATATATATAAAACACACAGCTTGCCTGATATTTGCATGCATAAATTACAGGAACCTACAAAAACGGGCGTCCCATACTACATCGAAACAAATGTACCATGTTTACTCTCAGCTAGCTTTGACTTTAAACAGTGGTTTCCGAATAAAAGTGTTTCCCGGCGTACCTGCTCAGAATATGAGATGAGTCAAAATGTGTGAAGCGCTGGTGTTTGAAGGGAAGGCTTTAGACATGTGGGCAGTGTAGCATCAAATAGATTGTGTTTCCTCCCATGTAAACGGCTAATGTGTGTCGGCCGCTCTGACACAGAGGAATGTACTGAATTTGCTGCAAGGGCTTTACTGGCGTTCAGAGAGACACGGCTGGAAACGCTCTGCCGTCGTCCCCCCTACACCTTTTGCTCATCTCTCACACACACACACACACACACACACACACACACACACACACACACACACACACACACACACACACACACACACACACACACACACACACACACACACACACACACACACACACACACACACACACACTCTCTCCCTTCCCAAACTCCCTGAGCTCCTGCCATGGGCTGCTGTTGAATAGTGCTGCTCAGATTGGTGTGGACTCTGAGGAGGAGTTTTTATTGGCTGTGGGAAAAGAGATGACTGCTCAAGCATTGAAATGCTTTTACACAGACACACACACACACACACACACACACACACACACACACACACACACACACACACACACATAAAAGCTTATCCTGCGTTAGACCCAGGCTAGGACATTTGGCAGCTCTTTGTGTGAACAATATTATAACTCTGTTACTAGACCTAGTGAGTTCCCTTGCTGCCTGCTACCTACACGGGCAGCTGCCTTTTAAGGGAGCATACTAACTGAAATGCAACCTCATATGGGACTGATTTGGCAACTCGTACTCACTGTTCAAGTTTTACTAATTGACTCCAATAGTGTGGACATTAGCGTGTTTGACAATAGGATGTTTTTTCAAAGACGTGTGCACACTGTACGCTTTATAATAGTCTTTTACGACTGTTGCTTGTCAGACTCTACGAACATGATCCTCGCTATAGGCCATGTCACCCTGTAGGATCTCATTTGTCATTTAATGTCAGATTGTACAGACACGTTAAAAACAGACGCACGCAAGAAAACTGGTCCGGAGATTTACATCATCAATCCGGGACACGTTCGGTGACTGAGAGCTGCATTACATGCGGGATAGAAATGTTGGCTAGCGAACAAAAACAATCTCTAGATCATGGCTTGTCTTGAAAATAAAAATGGAACAAAATATAGACAGTGTGTGTGGAGCAAGTGGTGGTTTGTTGTTGTCATCAGGTTCTGCGCTCCTGTTGGTTTTTGATTTGACGGTTGTTGTAGGAGAAGCCACTCTGCAGTAGTCTGGCTATCATTAATGTCTCAGTCTTTTAAGATTGAACATTAGTCTGGGGAGTCTGCTCTGTATTTTCCACTGCACAAGAGACGTGATCAACGGGCATAGTTCAAATGACTCTGTACGCAATTGGATAGTCCTTCAACCAATCAGACCAATGATCCGGGTGACATACTTTGCAGAGCGACGCGAAAACTCCAGGCAGGAATCGTGTAACCAAACGTGTTGATCAGCGGTTTGCAGAAGCAATGGCATCAAGAGATTTTTGCAGGTTGTGCAAAAAAAAACATGAAAGTGAGTGATATTTACACCCACTCGAGCGATTTGTTTGCTAAACTAAAGAAGCTATTGAGCATCGTCGAGAGGTTAAAAGGAATTGGATTGTCTGTCATCGTGTTAAACCCACCAATAGCGCGCCAGGTGTATAAGCCAGTTTGTGATTGGTCCCCGCAGATTTGTAACGGAAACAGGATCGAAAAATGTACAGGTTTCCAGCCTGAGCTTCAGGGCGAAATCAAATCGCCGGGTTTACCCAGTCTAACACTGCAGGACTGCGCCTCAAAACTTCTGACACTGCCAGAATTTCATAGGAAGTAAAATCTGATTTATTAATCTTCTTATGGGATTCTCAACATTTGTCTCAGACGGGCCAAATCGCGGCCAAAACCGCACAACGTGAACCCGGTTTAAGGGGGCTTGTTCTGGCGGGAAAGCGACGTCAATGCATACCCCCTACACAAATTAACATTTATTTAGTAAATATTAAATATAAACATGTAATATGTATTCATAGTAATGTTTCTGAATTTATCCCACAATCCCAGAATGTATTGTGATCGAAAAAAGTTATTTTAATGCTTTTACATTTTTGTCATTTCAATTCAGTTTGGGATTGTGTTGTCTGAGAGCAATATATGGAGTGTGGCCTGAGCGTATAAAGCCCTGTTCGCACGGGATAAGTATTACCTGGTGACCTCTAGTCATTTGTAATAATTGCGGAGGTTGTCTGTGATCTTAATCCCGTGCGAATCGGCCATGTCTGTAATTTGTAAAGTAAAAATTCCCCCGCAAATGACCTACCATATTTCGCCGAACACCGAGATCCTGTGATAATATTAGTCCCTTGCGAATTGGCATCTCTGTGATTTGTTTATCATTTTTCAAGGTTTTTGTTTCCTGTGTGCTTTTTTATCCATATTTCGCGAAGAATGGAGGCTGCGTTGGAGTGTTTTGATAGTATTTTGGGTGCTGGGTCATATATCGCTACACACTATACGATACAACTATACAATTTGCAGAAAGAGAAAGCTCATTTTGTTCATCATAAGAGCAAAAACAAAAAGAATGATTAGATGGAGATGGATGACATGTATAGCAGCATGTGGTAAGGAACATTCTTCTGTTTATGATATATTATACAGCTAGACCTATAATAACTACAAGACATTTCCAAGCAATAGCCTATTGACATCATATCCGGAAGATAAGTCAGTAAATACGAGTAAAATCACAGGCTTCGCTATCCCGTGCGAATGCGCCACACGAAATTCAGATGAGGGGGGGTAATTTCTAAATCACACGAGGTCCCCAGGTAACACTAATCCAGTGCGAATAGGGCTTAAGATATCATAGATTAGAAGACATCATTATTATGCTGCCTATCTTTTTCGCATCAGGAGTGAACCTTCTCTCTAGATAGGTTTTGGGAACATAGCTTTTGTGTTGCTTGATGTTTTGGAAATACATACACATGAATATTAAAAACGCTTCAGACTTTTTGGTAGGGCCGTGGCCTTTTTAAACTTCTTCTTGATGTAGGATAAGTTTGAACGTGTTCCTCAAGAGAGTGTCGTGTTCTTCCGACGTTCCCAAAGTTCTGCAACCTCGCAAGTTCCCTTTTCATCCTCGTTTTAACTGTACCTCGCTGACGTGGGCCATATTCCCAATCTCGGCGCTCTAGATACATTTATTTTTGTCTCGGATGAGGAATATCTCTTTCTGTCGCACATGTGCGTGCATTGGGTAGGAATTAAAGAGTTTTCCGCTCTGACAGGTGGCTCTGGCTGGTGTCGCCGGGCTCTCAGGGGCCCTCCGGAGATCAGGTAATTGCGAGGGGTTGGACCTAGTTCGGTGTCACACAGGTGGTGTGAAGCGCAGTCGCTCCGCTCACCTGAAATATTCACGTTCCTCCAGAAGCTCGGCTTTGATCTCCCCTTGCAATCGACAGGGGAACGGCGGGAGGAAGAGAAACAGCACAAACAACAGGAAAAAAGGAGCACACCCGAGAAACAAACAGATTGACATTTCTTAAGAGAGAATAAACAATGGCAGGTTATCCGTGTTATCCGCTGCTTGCCATTTTTCACCCCCACCTCCGTCGATTTCTTCTGGAAAGTGGGCCAGTGTTTCTCTTTGTGTGTGTGTGTGTCGTCGAGACTTTGCTCGACTGATTTGGTGCCGTTTGTTATGGATTGTCAAGTCGCTGGCCCCCATTTATATCGCTCTTTTTAACACACTTATATTTACTCCACAATAAATTTTACCGAGACACTTCCCCTCCTTTTTTTTAAAGCCGCACAGTGAATTTTTCAATAGTCCGCGTTCTTGACTGTTGCTTAATAAACTGCAGTGTGAATAAATAAACAAATACCAGAAACCATCACTTATTCTGTGAAAGCTGCTAGAGTTCATCTAGGCCAGGGTTTTTTTTTTCTTTTTTTTTTCCTTCATGCCAGTATATGCACGACCACAAAGTCAGCGTTTGCGTGAGATAATGGCTGGTCTGATTGTAACCACAGAGTGGAGTGTGAAAAGAACAATGAGCCATTATGATGATGATAAATAATGTGGACTCATTTGGATGTTCATTTAGACGTACATTTGCACAAAGCACTAATTGGAAGAACTTTAAATAATGAATGTTAAAGAACTAACTAGTTTGAGTGATAAAGGGACAAAGAAAGTTCTGAATAGAAAGGATAAATACCTGTTTGATAATGGAGTTAGTATAAGACACGAGACCAGTCTCGTCACAGGTCAGGGCATTTGCTTAGCTAAATGCTTTGATATTTGTTGATGGGATAATTTTTTTTATTGTTAAAGAACTGCAATTGCTTTGACTTGTAGAATACATTTTCCTATCCCAATTTAAAAGTGTATAATGTCTGCATTATCGAGCAAAATTGAGTTTTCTTGAACACTTTTCGTCTCCGCCATCAGACTCTCTGCCAAGAGTCAGTGTTTGTGTGTTTTTATTTTATTTTTATGGTGGAATCAACCTAGGAATTACATGCGCTCATCTCTACAGTTAAGCTGAAATTGGAGAACATATTTTACCATCCAGAAAAATTACACACTTCATCCTTAATGCGCAGAGACAACTGTAAGTAAGCCACTGGAGGACAGGGCACCACTGGAGTCTAATTCTGGGGAGATTTAAACATTTGAATTGACAGAAAACACTAAAGATGTTATTTTTCATTTTAGTCGCATTAACTAAAACTGGACAGTGCATGCATGAAACTGACCATGCCGAAAATGCACTAGAGGGTTAAGAGTGTAAGCGTAAGTTTATTCATACAGTTAAGCAACTTTTTAAAGTAAATCTGTTCTGTTTGGTGCAGAACTAACACTCTCCTGTAAAAAGAATAATTTGCTTAGATGTAGCTCTTACTATGAGCAGTAGGTGAAACCGTTTTTCAATCCTTCAAATGAGCAGGGGTCTCGACAGTGGCTCTATAACCAGTCAATATTTTCAGCCCCCTGCTGAGGAGCAACTTTGGTTTAAAACCCTCTGATAGATGGTTGAGGGGTTTTATTCCAAAGTGACAGCACTACGTGTAGAGAGCGGAGACTCAGTGTGTGTGTGTCTCAGTGCCCGACAGATAAAGCGGTTCCGAACAGAACGTGTGTTTTAGACAGGGTGTTGACGGATTGCGGCGTGCTAGGTGCTAAAACTCCTAAATGAAGTGCAGCGTGACAACTAATTCCTGACGACGTGAGTCACACCTTCCCGATCATTGTACCGCTCGCGCTCGTCTTAAGAGCTGCCGTGTTTTCTGCGGAGAGCCGGCTGATGGTTTGGGATTAATTATTCGGAATCATTTCCCAGTCTCTGCTGGCAGGTTTCGAAAAGTGTCAAGATAAATTCACACATCATAACACAGTATTTTAAATCTGTGATGTTCATTTTTTTGTGTGCTGTTCCTCATTAGAAAGGGACATCGCATTTTACAGTGTGATTGACAGATTCCTAATGTACATCTTTTGATGTCACCATTAATGATTTGCTGGACTTTGTGCGACTCTTGTGCATTGCATGATCCATATATATCATTGCACAGTGGTTGATTTTTGATAGCTTGAGAGACTTAATGGAGATTTTGGTTATGTTTCAACTTTGTCTGAGAGATTTTTCTACCACAATTTCTCTGGTGCAACAAATTAGAAGTAAATAAGTAAGTCATTTTTTTCAGAATTGATCTATAAAATGAAAGTGGATACACTCTTAGAAGAAAAGGTTCTGTATGGAACCTTATAGGGCTGTCAAACGATTAATCGCGATTAATCGCATTCAAAATAAAAGTTTGTTTTTACATAATACATGTGTGTACGGTGTATAATTATTTTCTATATATACATACACACACATGCATGTATATATTTAAGAAATATTTGCATGTATATACTGTGTATATATATTTATATTATATATAATTTATATTATATATAAATATTTTATATATAAATAACACATTTTCTTAAATATATATATGCATGTGTGTGTATTTATATATAGAAAATAATTATACTCCGTACACAGACATAAATTATGTAAACACAAACTTTTATTTTGGATGCGATTAATCGCGATTAATCGTTTGACAGCCCTAGAACCTTACACCATCAGGGGCTTCATGTATAGAACCTTTTAGGGGTTCCAATAATGGGATCATTTTATGGACATATTTAATTAATTTAGTTTTAATTATTTTTTTATTTTGATTATATGTTAAACCAGCTAATTAAGAATATTTCTCCTTAAATAGAACCTCTTTGGCATAATGGTTCTTTAAAATTAGGCCAAGAACCCTATGGATCTATATAGAACCCCATGGAAGAGTGTAGGAGCTCAGATCATTTGAAGAGAATTGTTTGAGTTTACACTGAGATCTCTGATTGTAGTTTTGTCAAATCTGAGCACAGTTTGAGACATGGTTGATGACTTTCAAACCACTAGAGGGGAAGCATTTGAGGTTACTCTTCACTTTATCTCGAAGCTTTCTAGAAGAAGCAGTTGAGATATTAGAAAGATCTCATTTGTGATCAAGCTCTCGTACGGGTAAACAAATGAAAGCAGGAGAGCTGCAGAGCATTCAGCTCTGAGCACGTCCAGCAGGGCCACTTTCCTCTTTCCTCTCTCCTGTCCAAGTCAGGGCAGATAACGGCTCATCTTCCATCTCTGCCATGGACATCCGCCAGAACCGGCCCTATCCTGGATCTCTCCCAAACTACAAAAAACAAAAAGCCGAGAGAAGTGCTGTTGTTTTTGTGCGTGTCGGAGGGTTTGGGGGTGGGGTTGGTGCCAGTATTAATGCGGGGGCCAGACTAGACTCCAGCGATGGGCCGTATTGATTGTGTTGATTTGATTCATTGATCGATCTCTCCTCTCGAATGTGGCGTCTGAGAAGCGGCACTAATCTGAAACAGCTAAGGACAAATCTTCTGCCTTACACACAAATGGAGGAGATAAGAAAACGTATGAAAAGAAACTGCACTTATCTAAATCATAGACTAGCACTTCTGCTGTCCCTCACTGTGGCCTGTGTGTGTGTGTGTGCGTGTGTGTGTGTGTTGGAGGCTTGGTGCATGATTGGACCTTCTCTTTCTACACTGATGTTTATATTTGTGTGTTTCTGTATAATATGCATGCAGGGTTGCATATGTGCATGCAGAGGTACTGTTGCTATAGATATGCTTTGCATAGTATGCATGCAGGTTTGCTTATATGCATGCTTAGGTAATGATTCTATAGTAGATTGCATTTTATATCACACATGCAGTGTTGCATATCTGTATACTCAAGTAATGATCCTGTATACACCATTTTTTGTATTATATGCATGCGGGATTGCATAAATGCATGCACAGATAATGGTCCTGTAGATAGCATCATTTGCATGATGCCCATGCAGCACATCTGCATGCATAGGTGATGGTCCTGTAGATGTCATCTTTTTTTTTATAAAGTGCATGCAGTGTTGCATAGATGCCTGCATGCATGAGTAATGATCCTGATAGGATTGTTTGTATAATATGCATTTCAATGCAATTGCATTTTATGCAAATAATTTTTTACAGTTTATAAAGTGCATGCATGTTTGAATAATGATCCTGTAGACATTTTTGTGTAATGAGCATGCAAAGTTGCATATCAGCATGCATAGGTAATGGCCTTGACTGTTCGATTTTTTGTTTGTTTTTTTGTTTCTGTGAGTGTGTGTTGGATGCATGGTGCATGGTTGTATCATTCTCTTCAACACTGATGTTTGTATTTGTGTTTATTCTGTGTGTCGTTGCTCTTTCGCTAAAATTTGGTTGTATAACATGCATACAGAGTTGCGTATCTACATGCATAGGTAATGGTCCCCGTCTGCGTGAACCTTTTGTGTTTTTTTATGAGCGTGTGTGTGTGTGTGTGTGTGCAGCAGGGGTTTAGAGGCAGCGCAATCACCAGGCAGAACAGAGTGGATCTATAAATTGATGGAATTCAAAGCCTGCAGCATCGATTACCATTATAACAAACAGCCGAGCCCAGAACGTCTGATTATTTTTAGACAAAGATTCTGTGCTCTCAGCAGCAATTCTGCTGATGCTGTCACACTCGCAGACATCTGCCTATGATTGCAATTAGATGGGATACAAAAAGAAAAATAATACCTCCATCTGCATTTTTTCCCCCTTGTTTCCCATAACCACCCACTTTTTTTTTCAGTTCATTTCTGCTGGTCAAAACACTCTGGCTCACTGGTTGAGAGCTCTCTTGCCTTTCCCACGTCAACTTCCTCTCTTCCCTGCTGCCATCAGCGAGAGGTGCCATAGATTCTGTGCTAATCGATGGTAAAGATTTTAACGAGCTCTATAGTGAATGTGAAGGTTATATCTTTGTGTTCTAACAGTCTGTGTATTTACAGTATACTTTTTCATTTGTGGCCCTTCATTGCTTGTCTGGTTATTGCAGACGACAAGCTCTCAGATGTGATTTAGTTAACCCCTGGTTATCTTTTGTTTTCTTTTCGGTGCTTTCATATATCTCAGTCCCTCGTAGCCATTCGATTCAATGTCAAGTTCAACCGTCGGCTTCTCTCTCCTCCTTTGCATATCCAAACGGGCGGCTCTACGGAGTTGGTCCACTGCACGTGAACGTTAGCACCTCAGCCAATCAATTTTCCTCAGTGGATGCTGGCCTCAGCAGGCCCCGCCCCCCTGAAATCGTCAAAGCCAACTCATCAATTACAGATGGATGTTTGACTGGCACAGGCGTAATGACAGGTACTCAATATTGACCCAGCTACCCACCACATCCTGAAAATACAGGCCTGATTGCCTTTTCCAAACCCTTAAAACGTCGAACATTTGACTGAAGATGTCTTCTTTTTACACACAAGTGTGGCTTTTTTCCAATACTGTTCAATAGTGACATTTCTTTGTGGTTTCCTGGAACTAGGATCTGATTTAAATGAATTTTCTCTCATCTTTTACTCATCCTCATGTCGTTCCAAACCTGTATGATGTTTGCTTTTACGGAACACGCAAGGTGTTTTTCTTGAGACGATGTGTAATATACCATACACAATGTATGTACTTTATAATATTTGATGGTGCTTTTTAGCTTTTTTTAGCTTTAACAATCATCCACTTATTCTGTTACTCTTGTGTTTCACAGAACAAAGTAAGTCATACAGGTTACCGCATGGTAAATGGTCTATGATAACATAATGATCATTTTTGGGTTAAAAAAATGGGATAACAAAGAAAGAGATGCCGGATTTGAACTTGCCCTAATCTCCGTTCAATAATATTGGGTTTTTCTGAACAATATTTTGTGTGTTGAAACCTTTAAGCCGTGGTGATGATAATATTTTATTATTATTTTTGTTGTTGCTGTATTTTTTTTTTAATATTCTCAAAATATGCAAAAAATCTTATTCTATAAAAGAATGAAGAAAGAAATTAGAAAAGGCTCAAATATTGATTTGATGTCACCAAGTAAAAGGTTCAAAATAGAGAAAACGAGGGGGAAAAGGAGGCATTTTTAATGCTAAAGTTGTTTATCATGGAAGTTTTCCGAGCGTAACCCAAAGCTAGTTTAGAATCGCTCGTGTCAGATCGCAGTTAATGCTTCTTATGAGTACTGTAGTTTTCCTGCTTGGAACGACATTGACTAACATGGATCATCACCTGCTGAGCACGCTTGCATTAACAGGCGTCTCAGACCTCAGTGCATCATGGGTAGCAGAGAAACGAGGAAGAAAAAGGGCTTTTGGCAAACGCCGCTGTAGCATCAGGTGGGTCTGATGGCTGTCTGAGCACAAATGAACAAACATTTGAAAAAAACAACAGAAGTGAAGCGTGCTGCAGTTTGTTCTTGAAAGGTGAGAGTGAGCAGGTTTATTTCCAGCTCCTGCTGATATCGTGTCTCTGTAGACGATGCAGGGAGCAAAGATGCTGTTTGTGATGTGTCAGATGTCAAAACTATTAATAAAAAAAGCTTTGCCTTTATGTTCTCCTACTGTTATGGTTGCTAAAACTTAAGCACAAGTTTCTGTAAATGCTTGTTGGCGGTGAAGTTTGTGCTCAGGCAATTAGCGGTGTTTGTTTCAGTGTTGCTGTTGTTCACATTTAAGAGTTTGTTCAAGTCCTTAATCATAAGTATTAAACTTCATTGTATAACTCATACTGCACTTTTTGTGCTACAGATGTTGCTCAAATCATGCAGTTTTTGGGCGTATATTTTGTAATTGATCTGATTTCTGAGGAAGTGGACTCTCTTAAATGGATGCTTCGGAGTAATTTCAACCTAGGGTCGTTTGCACCATGACCTCGAGCCAAACACCCCCCCAGAAGCCTTTTTCCCCTTGGTCGAACATTATTAAAGTTAGAGCTTATTTAGAGATATCAGCTGGATGGCTTAGTGCAGGCGCTAATGGATCCAAGGATGTATCTCGTAAATTACCCCACTAATAAACTTCTACAGTAGTACAGATAGGTTCTGGCGAGGCATTGGAAAGTTTGTAAGTACATCAGGAGTTTATTTAAATAACACTTGCCTGATCCGGACGTCGAGGTCACTTCGGTGATTTGGGAAAAGCCCGTAAGTCCTGGCAGAAAGTGATGCATTTTCTTTATTATTTTTTCCGAGGTGTTGACAACTTAGTGTTGACTAATAATTGTTGCAAACTGGTACTACCAACAAAATATTAGTGCATTCCTGGAAGTGGGCGTCGTTACACTACATGCTTATGCATCGCTTTCTGCCACGGAAGTGACCTCGACGTCCGGGTTAGCGGTAGCATTAGCCATCAGGCAAGTGTTATTTAAATAAACTCCTGATGTACTTACAAACTTTCCAATGCCTCGTTTTATGAGTACAGAACCTATTTGTACTACTGTGGAAGTTTGGTACCATTCCAGGCATTATTAGTGGGGTAATTTACGAGATACAACCTTGGATCCATTAGCGCCTGCACTAAGCCATCCGGCTGATATCTCTAAATAAGCTCTAACTTTAATAATGTTCGACCAAGGGGAAAAAGGCTTCTGGGGGGGGGGGGGGTGTTTGACCCAAGGTTATGGTGCAAAGACCCTAGGTTGAAATTACTCCAAACCATCCCTTAAATTTGGACACAGTAAAAAGTCCCTCATAATAGCGTAGAGACAGTAGGTTCTTTACTGGCATTAATGGTTCCATGAAGAATCTTTAACATTCATGGAACCTTTCCATTCCACAACAGATTCTTTAAAGTGAAAAAGGATTTTACACTAAGAAATAACTTTTAAAGAATTCCTTTATTTATAATGTAACAAGTGACCCTGAAACACAAACTGGCCGTCCAGATCCTCACCCTCACACTTCCAGGCTCCAGTAAAGAGCTGTTTTCTTATATGCCTCAGAGAATGTAAAAATCTTGACTCTCTATAGACTCTTCTGCATAACATACTGCAACAGTCAAGTAACTAAAGCAAGAAATCGTTAAAAATGGAACAAAGAAGAACAATAGCTGGAAAAAAAAGAGCTGACATTTAATTCCAAACACACAGTCCTACATATTTATTTAGAATTAGGGTCATGCGTTTTGCGCACCTGCTGTTGTAGATAGACGACCATTCTTTACGCTCTACAAAGTCATCATCAAACAGCGCAAAACTTGTTTTTGGCTTGATCCCATCAGGGTTTGATGGCTCTTCTAGATCTGTTGTTGTCCCTCAGATGTTCATCCATACGTCAGTCAGATTAGCTCTGCTTTCAGCTAATAGAGGTTAAATGAACCATCACAGTCCACGAAACTCTTCCTGGCCCTGAACAATTATGGCTTAACTGCTCTCTGTAAATGAATTCTATAAAAAAGATAATTGGTGATCATGTTGATCATTGGTGTTTCTATTTTAGTGTCTTGCCAGTCAAGTGCAGAACTTCAGGGAATATATGCCGTCATGAGGTTTTTAAAGCTCAGATACTACTCTTTTGTGCTGTTCTGGTGTCTGAAGTCCCTCTGGAGGTCAAATAATCTACTTTATTATGTGTCCCGGAAACACAAACTGGCCGTCCAGATCCTCCCCATCACACTTCCAGACTCTAGCGAAGAAAATGAAGGGTTTGAAAAGCATCCGAGCAGTGGCGCAGAAAGCCGTGCTGTAAATCTAGGGCTGCGTTACCGCTTTTGTCCTCAGGAATTCTTCCTCTCACATTAGATAATTTTCTAAATTGCCTTAAAGTAAGAGTAGAGATTAATTAAAACATAGAGAATTTAATTTTATGTCATGTACAAATTTGGTACAGTAATTGAAAAGCCCTCTTTCTCATTTTATTAGTTTTAGTTTGAACAGAAAGACCTTTGACTGTGAGAGAATGAGACGTGTAGTAAGATTTATATATTTAATATAAGTTCAAAGGTTGAGAAGATTTACATTTCTTATGCTTATCTAGCATTTATTTGATTAAAACAGTAATATTGTGAAATATTATGACACTTTCTATGTGAATATATAGTCAAATTTAATTTATTTTTGTGATTTTCAGCATCATTACTCCAGTCTTCAGTGTCACATGATCCTTCAGAAATCATTCTAATATGCAGATGATGCTCAAGAAATATTTTTGATTATCAATTTTGAAAACAGTTGCACTGCTTCATATTTTAGTATTAAATTGATCAATATCAAATTTCAAAGAACGTTTATATATGTATGTATTGTCAAATTTATTTGATTTTTTTCCGGAAAAAAAAATATGTACATGGTTTGGCAAGGAAGAAGAACAGTAATACATGTAAAACAATGTTATTATAATGGTACTTGTACAAAAAACAGCAGTTCTTTCTCTCATATCGATTTTTTTAGTGCTACTCCTCTACAGTCGTTCTTGCCCATATTTCAGTCTTTCTGCTCACCAGATCAACTGCATAAGATGGATATTGGTGAATATTTAGCGTTCCTGTGCATGTGCCATCGCTCTCTCTCTCTCTCTCTCTCTCTCTCTCTCTCTCTCTCTCTCTCTCTCTCTCTCTCTCTCTCTCTCTCTCTCTCTCTCTCTCTCTCTCTCTCTCTGCTCTCCCATGACTGTTGCAGAGGTATTGATTATTTTGGATTCTGATTATCTAAAAGGCCTTCTGCTACTGGAGGCATTGGATGTATTTTGGTTTAATTATTAATGGGGCTGAGCTTACAGTAAGCAGTCGCCTTCTATAAGATCATGACGGATTACATGGTTAATATTCAACAGCGTATATTTATTTATGTATGTACTAAGCTGTGTATATGAGCGTTGGCAGGCCTCTCTAAAGCATCTCTCTCTTTGTCTCTGTAGAGGGAGCTAAACTCAGTGGCGGCCCAACTCGCAGGCCGACAGGAGGAGAGCGAGGACTCCCACAAACACCTGGTGGAACTGAGCCGTGAATTCAAGAAAAATGTCCCAGAGGTGAGTGGGAGAGCGAGAAACGGTTCGGTGTGTGTGTTCAAAACATCTTAAGGGAGACGTTCATCTAGTCAGTTTCATGTTGGTCAAGGTTTCTCGACCTTAACTGAGATAGCAACCAAGTTTTGCTTCATGTTTCAGCTATTTATTTTTGTCTTTTTGACCCTTATTTCCGCCTCTGTTTGTCTGCTCCTCCTCTCATTTTCTGCCTTCCTTCTCTTGTCTGAACTCCCCCTCTTCTCATATATCAGAGCTTTTTGAGCCAATCACCTGATCCATAAATGCCATGTGACCAATTATTCTGGAGCAGGCTGGATTTGGCACTAATGTATGTTGCATAAATAAGTTTACCTTCATAGTTATTAAAATGATTTATATATTTATTTACATGTACATAAATTATATTATATAACATAATTAATCGAAAATTCCATTAAATAGGAATTTTATATTTACTGTAATAGAAATAGATATATTTACTGTAATATATATATATATATATATTATTGATGTATGTTAGTGACTGTTCAAAATTTTGATTAAAAAACATTAATAATAATCAGAAATGTTTCTTGAGCATCAAATCATCATATTAGAATGATTTCTGAAGGATCATGTGACACTGAAGACTGGAGTAATGATGCTGAAAATTCAGCTTTGATTACAGGAATAAATTACATTTTAAAATACATCCACAACAGTTATTTTAAGTTGCAATAATATTTCACAAAATTACTCTTCAAATAAATGCATCCTTGGTGAGCAGTAGAGACTCTTTCAAAATCATTACATCATTTCTCTGCTGTTGGCTCCGCCCCTCTTGTTTGGCTCCGCCCCTTTCCGCTTTCTGTTCCTCCCCTCTTGTCCTTCCTATTCTTTTGTGTTCTCCCCAGTAGTTTCTAGTTTCAGAAACTAAACTAGTTTCAGAACCTCTCTCAGACTCTCACTCCGTGTGTTTATTTCACTGAAGGCACACAAACCAGTTCATCCCTCCAGTTTCAGCAGTAATAGTGTAACACTGGTTGTTGACGTTACTTTCCACATCCAGCCAGTCTAACATCAGCATTTAAGCTTCCAGAACCTGAATAAAACACCCCAGAAAATGATCCGGCCGTTCCCATGGAGAAAAATCCTCCACTGAATGTCTTTAAGTTCAAGTCCCTCTCCGTTTAAATTCCCGTCACTCTAATCCGGAGCTGCGCCTTCCAATTCCTCTTCAGGTAAAGGTGACGTCGGGAGAAATGCTTGTCACGCATCTCTCATTATACGCGCTATGACATTTTACATTTTTCCTCGTTAGCGGCCTTCCTTTTTCGGGAGCTGTGTTTGAAGCTTCGACACGATCCACCGTCAGACCTCTCGACTCAGAAGCCCGACTCCTCGTTTGCTTTCCACTTGACACAAATGTCATCAGTGACAATCAGAATTTACAAGATTAGCGAACGTCTGGAGCGGATGGGGGATCATGCTAGCCGTATCAGCACAGACTGTGGCGTATAATGAACAGAAACAAAGCCTTATTAATGGATTGACAGGAGAATCAGAACACAGTTATTTGTGTTAATGGAGAAGTTATTAGTGTCTTCAGTGAAACATCTATAAACAACATATGTGGCGTACTGTTGATTACCACAGACAATTTTTTAATCTTTTTTTTATTTATTTCAGATTTGAAATATTCAATAATGCACGTACAATCCTTTTGCTGGGTTTAAAAGTGGAACTCGTTCATTTGTTAAAGCACTTATTTAATATGTTATTTGAGCTGAAGTGTCATTTTATTCGCTAATTTTATTTTGCATAAACAAAGGTTGGAGATTTAGTTTCTATTGTAATCAACAGAAACATTTCTGTAATGCAATATGTTCATCTTGTATCATATAATGTGGCATCTTTCTCAAGGTCGGGAAAATGGTCATTGCAGTAATGTCTGACGTATTCTTGGTGAATTAAATCATCTCAAACATTCTCCAGAGCTACAGTACTACTGTACGCGATAAACATGTTTGCTTTTATTTGCTTTATTTTATTATGTTGAAAGTTTTTACTTGACAAAAAAGTTGTATACTGCGGTACAATGACTTTGATATTTATCATGGTACTGAATTATTTTCATATACATATACAGTACAATAATCTTTACATTGCACTTCAGTGTATGTCAAAGAATATCTTGGTACAAAATACTTTTATTTTTTGCTAAAATATTAAAATATCGCTATTCTAATCTTTTTGCTATTCTAAATTTTAAGGTCAGCTGCCCAGAAATATTATTTTTCATTAATAAAAGAGAAATGTATATGTTTTACATTGACCTTTTTAGCACAAAATGTGTTTTCGCTCTCATTTCATTAGATGCACTTATTTTGGGATTTTCTCAACTGTGAAATGTTATGTGACTTTTGGGGTGAATCAAAACATGCTCAGGATATTCTTCAAGAGATACATTTTGTTTTATATTTTAGGAAATATGTGTAAATATAATAAAGCCTGTTTTAGGATGATTAAGATTGTTTGCATTGACACAATTTTCATGACAATTCTCTCCCCAAAACTGTCATTTGTAGTATCTTACAGTTTTTCTCGATTGCTTAAACACATTTCTTGAAACTATGCCTCATATTCTCAAAACTATAAACACAAATCCATAACGTCTCACCCAATTCTCCAAACATCCTTTTTTCAGGTCAAAATGAAGCTCTACACTCAAAACCATTCACTCTTGCTGAAAAACCAAACTTTGCCCTCAGACAGGACACACAAGCCCTCAAAATCACACACACTACAACATAGTCTAAGACACTGGTGCAATAAATTCAAAACAACATTTCCAAAACTGGTAAGTTATGTTGCTTGTGGTTCCCCCATCACAAACCTTTTCACATGATGAACACAAAAGACACAACCAATGGATACATTGGCACATTTTTATTCATACACAGAAAACACACACACACAAATATTTTTTTTTTCTGTTTTACTCTTTTTTTTTTTACTCTCTCCTCTAATTTTTTTTAAATATTTACTTACAGTAAGATGTGTGTGACCAACATATGACAGTAAAAGAGCACACACAAACCATATTCTAATATGGAATTCGAATTGTATTGGAATGGTAAAGAGTGTTGGGACATAACAGGAGGGCCTCCACTCAAGGATACAATATGATGAACACGAAGAATGTTCCACATATGGTTGAAATACCATCATTTGCCTAGAAAGATAACATTCTGGGAGTCAAGACTATAAAGGAGAAATGATGCCCTCCCTTCACTGTCACACTCTGCAACCACACTGTGTGACTGTACGACTGCTGGCCTTTTCTTGCAAGAAAATAAACCTCATCAAAGACTATTGGAAATGTTTGTCTCTTATTCAGTGATAGAATTGTGTTTGTCACCACACCTCCCTGAAGGTTCTCGAGGGACGGTAAAGCGACTCAAATTTGGCCTTTTTTGGCCATCGTAGCCCAGCCTCCCTCATAGTCATACCATTGATAAAGACATGGGCAACTAGAGTGGCTTGAATTTCATCTAAGACTGCTTGTCTTCTTGTCCTTGCCCTTCCTCCTCCTCATTCTTATCCCTCTTCCTTCATGTCTTTCTGGATCCATTGTTCCAAAACTCAATAAACTGATTTGGGCCCTTTTATATTTATTGAAGGTTCTGATTGATGTGTGTTAAATTTTGACTCTTAGTGTTTCCACTTGGGTAATTGTGTGCTAACTGAGCTGAAGCTGTGCTGACTTGAGTGAACAATTTTGAATGCTAGTGCTTTCTAAATGACAACATGGTCTAAGAGCAATGAGAAATGAAGGGATTTGTGTGTAGAGTTTTGCAGTGACAGTTCAACAAATCTGACTCATGTGTCAAAACAGGGAATAGTGTTTATAGTTTAGTGAAATGGGTGTGCTTTTTGATAAATAGCGTTATGGTTTTGAAATTGTAGTTCAAAAGCCTGGTTATAGTGTTTAAGCAATCGAGAAAAACTGTAATGACCCCAAAAATAGGCTTTATAATCATCAGGCAAAATATAAAGATTTTAATTACAAAATATTTTTTTGCCGCAATATGGCCTGTTCTTGACCAGGTTTTGTGAGATTCATCAGTTTTGTCTGTTTTTCTGTTTTTAGGAGGTGTTGGAGATGGTTTCGCCCGTCCTCAAGAGTTTCCAAGCTGAGGTCAGTCAACACTCGCTGTTTAATTCAGATAACATCAAATCCACCTCGAAAATGATACTGTTCGTGCTGGAGAAATTTGGAGAATTAATACATTAATGTGCCCCTATTATGCTATTTTAAATGTTCCTAATTTTATTTTGAAGGTCTCCTACAATAGATTTATCTGCATCCAAGGTCAAAAACCACTTTATTTCTCTCATAATATACATTGCAGCTTCAGCTCTTTTCTCACAGTGTCTGAAACTCGATGAAGGATTTGGTCTACTCTGCTTTGATTGATCAGATGATCCAGTCTGTTGTGATTGGTCTACTCTGCTCTGATTGGTCAGATGATCCAGTCTGTTGTGATTGGTCTACTCTCCTCTGATTGGTCAGATGACACAGTCTGTTGTGATTGGTCTACTCTCCTCTGATTGGTCAGATGATCCAGTCTGTTGTGATTGGTCTACTCTCCTCTGATTGGTCAGATGACACAGTCTGTTGTGATTGGTCTACTCTCCTCTGATTGGTCAGATGATCCAGTCTGTTGCGAATGGTCTACTCTGCTCTGATTGGTCAGATGACACAGCCTGTTGTGATTGGTCTACTCTCCTCTGATTGGTCAGATGATCCAGTCTGTTGTGATTGGTCTACTCTCCTCTGATTGGTCAGATGGCCCAGTCTGTTTTGATTGGTCTACTCTGCTCTGATTAGTCAGATGATCCAGTCTGTTGTGATTGGTCTACTCTGCTCTGATTGGTCAGATGATCCAGTCTGTTGTGATTGGTTTACTGTACTCTGATTGGTCAGATGATCCAGTCTGTTGTGATTGGTTTACTCTGCTCTGATTGGTCACATGGCCCAGTCTGTTGTGATTGGTTTACTCTACTCTGATTGGTCAGATGGCCCAGTCTGTTGTGATTGGTCTACTCTGCTCTGATTGGTCAGATGGCCCAGTCTGTTGTGAATGTGATTGGTTTACTCTGCTCTGATTGGTCAGATGGCCCAGTCTGTTGTGAATGGGATTGGTTTACTCTGCTCTGATTGGTCAGATGGCCCAGTCTGTTGTGATTGGTCTACAGCTTACAAAACATGTCGTAAATAAACAGAAACCAGCGTCTTGACGTGAACAACACGGACCAAACTCTTCCTGTCTCAGCTACGACTACAGTGTTTGAGGGCGGGGCAAAGCAGACGTTGTTCGCGGGCTTCCAATGAAGACCATAGGCTGGCATTATGCAAATGTGTTACAAACCCACGTAGGTTCAAGCAGGGAGTAAGACTGGAGTTACTGACGACGGTTTTTTCTTTTGGAAGACAATAACTTTATTAAGCACTTTGATCTTTGAATCTTTGCAGACCTTTTACATTCACAAACTGCTATATTACGCAGGTAATGCCAGAACACACATAAAAGGGGCACTTTAAATAACGTCCGAATCAATTGATTGCATTTAGGGCTCTGTCATTATTTCTGGATGTCTTATGTAAACACAATAAGCCACTTTCCCAGGCACACTGGCATCAAAAATCTCTCAGCATCACGTCATCCATATCTGTTCTCCACCCCCCTCCTTTCGCTGTATTGACTGGTATCATTTTCCCGTCAGACTTAAGTAGCATCTCTCCTCCATTAAGACGCAGTACTGGAGGCCTCTCTCACTCTCTCTGTCATCCTGGTGTAATGGTGCACTCCCCGTTCCTTCCCTGACATGCTCCTGTCGAGAAAGTCATCTGATCTCCTCTCAGAGTCAGAGCCGCTGCTCCAGCCATTAAACAGCACATCATAAATCATATTTGCGCTCCTCGTCTGTGGTCCAGAATGCTCAGGCATACTGAAATGATAGCGCAGGTTTCCCGTCTGATCAGGAGTGATTCGCTGCCGTCACGGAGTCCAGCTGGACACAGCTCTGGCATGCAGGGATGTGAAGGCATTTTTGTAGAATATCCACAGGGTTATAAAGGCCTGATCACAACAGAGAAGTGTTTTAGGCCTGATAACAAGAGGTCAACCTCGACAGATCGCCTCTCATGCCTGGTATTAGCACGAATGAAACGGTCTGTACATTTTATAACATGCAGTTTCCAAGACTGAAAGCAGAGAGGTGCATGATGGGTAAACTTCACAGGGACCACTTACTGCGCTGGAAAAGTTTAACAGTGAGAGTAAACTCTGAGAGCTGGCAGCGTTATGTAGGTGGAGTGTGTGTTTGTGTGTTTTGCGTCCCTCTGAAGCGAGTGTGTTTTAGGTCTCTTCGGCCCTCGTTCTCCTCCCTTCTCCAGCGCTGCGCTTTCTCGAGGTCCCTGGTGGTTCTTGGACCCTTATCGTGCCGCTTTTAAAAGAGAAGTCGTCGGCTTTGAAGTGTTTGCGACATGACAGGTTTCTCTTTTCTTTCTCTGTTTCATTTGTGCGTGTCCCTCCCTCTCCTCCCCTCCTGCCTCGCCTGCTAATTATCGTTAACCAGGCGGCTGATTAGAAACACGCGTCGACCTAGATTCCCGAAGCGTTCGGTCGCGTGAAAGGGTTAATCCCCGAGCTGGTGGCTGTCATTGGTCGTCTCCATCCTCCTTCTTCTTCCTCCTCGTCATCTTTCCTGTTCTTTTCTCTTTCGCAGTGGAAGAGAGCTAATGAGGTCCCGTCAGAGCCGGGGAGAGGTGTTAATTTGGCCTGTGAAGTAGAAAGGAGATTAAGGACAGTAAGAAGTCGAGTTTACGGCTTAAAATACATCGCTGTCCTTATTAATCCAAAGGCCCTGGGAGACCAGCAGCACTTTTTGGTTTTATAATGAAGAGTGTCTTATAATGAAGGTAATTTTAATAAAATTTACTGCGAGGAGGCTGGCGTCGGACGGCGCGCGTCTTAATAGAGTCGGCCGCACCGCTGGGTCTGATGTCGAGAGGTGTCAGAGATCCCTCGCATGCAGAGTTACTCCCTTTGAGAAGTGTTACGCACCTTATGATGGGAAAACAGTTCAAACTTTTTTCTAGCATGTAGAAAAGGAGACCCTAGCCAAGCAAAACACTTGGAATTTGACATAATTTAGAACAAATCCAAATGGGAATTAAGATTACGATTCCAACGCAATACAAAAACGACATGCTTTTAGTGAAAATCACTTCCAATTGGACTAAAATGCGTCTGTAGGGCGCCATATGGAAATTAATCATGACTTTTGAAATAATAGTCTGAAAAATCCTCTTTTTTTCTTCTAAATTGAACATTTTTACACAAAATCTGTAAAATCTGTTTTTGTTAAGTATCATATTTGATACATCAGGCTCATATGATTCAGTGAGAGCGCCTCAGGTTTATTCAGACTGAGAAAAATATGCAATTTGGAGCAGATGCTGATATTTATACGGCACAACGTATGATGAAATTCTGATGCTTGTAATGTAAATCAATGAGATATTTATAACAGCACAGCAGATACTTACATAAAATGCATACTCTAAATACCAGTCATCACTCTAAATCTGTCAATATTAAGTCTTAGTAAGATGATAATTAAATGCTTAGTTTTACGATCAAAGCTCTGTAGTTTTAAAACATATAATGCAATGCAATATAATGATTGAGAGATGAACTAATAAACCTTCCTCAAAAGCCTTGATTCTGGCATATTAGCATGATTTTTCTGAAAAATGAAGTAAACATGAGCTGTTGCAGTCCAGTAAGTGTTTATCTTGAAATATTACTAACAATATTAAAGTTATTCTTACGTTTACTTGATAAACATCAGTGCAGATTTCACATCAGAAAGACTGAGGCGGAAGTTTTTACAGTTACACTAAAACGTCTTTACTTGCTAAAAAAGTAAAACGATCAATCAGATGACAGACGGCATGTACTAGATTGTGTCCAACAGGTTTTACAGCAAAGTTTTGATCATGTTCCTACAGGATCGTATTTGATTCTTTGAGGTTTATTATTGGGATCGGATCGGGATATTCTGATAATTATTATATCCAGAAACTTTCTTTTAGGATGTTTTGATGCTTTCGTGTCGCTGGTTTAAGACGTCAAGCCCGAATGAAGCAGTCAGCTAATTTTCCCTCCCTCTCAGTGTCTGTTGGCGCTCACAGAGAGAAAACATCCACGCAGGGCCCTAATTATGAAAACTTGCTTTACAAAGATAATCCGAGGAGTAATTTAGCGTGCACAATGAGAGTCGTGGCGCTGTGCAGATGGAGAATCTGATAAATAGTTCGGAACATGTAATTAGCAACTCGGTTCTGTTTCGTGCCATTAACCCCTGCGGCCCAGAAAGCCTCACCCGCCATTATCAGACGAAGAGGTAAAACGCAATCCAGCTGACTGCACATCCCGAGCGAGACACACAAATCATCCGGCTCAGCTCGTGGGGATTCGCAGTCGGACACCTGTTTTCTGGGGCAGGAGGGTCTCGGCTGCTTCAGAACTGCATTTAAGACACTCAGCACTAAATTATTAATCTGTGGAGTGGAGTGGATGGGTTTTCTGCACACGTGCACACGTTAGTGAAATCCCGCTCCTGCGCTCCAAGTGGATTTCCTTCTGGATGTGCTTGTTTCAGTGATGTGCAGAAAGGCAAAAGGACAGGATAGGACACTCTCTGAGTTTGAGGGGTTTATAGCTAATAGTGTGCTTGATGGAATTTCTAGGCGTTTGACACTCGTTATTTGACACATATAAGTTATTGGGCAGAGAAAACATGAACGTGATCCAGATATGTTGCATGTTTAGCGTTTGCACTTGCTCTGAATGGACCTATTTAGCTTTAAAGTCAACATGAAATAAAAAATACAAAAATTGATTAATAAATGCTATTGTTTAAAAGTTTAGGCTTAGTAAGATTTTTTTTTTTTTTTTTTTTAAGAAATTATTTATTTTATTAAGGAAGGATGCATTAAGTGGGACTGTAAAGACAACTATAATGTAAAAAAAAAAAATGCATTTGTTCTTTCTATTAGTCAAAGAATCCTGAAAAAAAAAAACAATAGTACCGTATTAAGCAGCAGAACCAATTTTAACACTGATAATAATCAGAAATGTTTCTTGAGCATCAAATCATCATAGTAGAATGATTTCTGAAGGATCATGTGACACTGAAGACTGGAGTAATGATGATGAAAATTCAGCTTTGATCACTGGAATAAATTACATTTTAAAATGTATTCACATAGGATACTGTTATTTTAAATTGAAAAAATATTTTACAATATTACTGAATTTACTGTATTTTTTTATCAAATAAATGACTTTTTTTTTTTTCAAAAACATTCAAAAATCTTACCGACCCCAAACTGCTGAACCTCAATGTATGTCTTAATGTGAACAGTGCATGTTATTAAAAAAAAAGAAATGTCTTTATAGTCTTTTATTCAAAATAATATAGTATCTTGCTTCTGCCTCTTCACTTAGAAAAAAATATTAATAAATAATATCATAGTGCATGTTTTGTGACCCAATCAAATCACAATAAATGAAATAAAAACACAATAAAAGTCCCGCCCTATTTTTTTATTTTTATTTTAAATATATGTTCTGCTTCATTAAAAAATGTATGGATTGTTAATGTCATTTTTGTGTTGGCTTGAAACTTTTATGCTGAATCTCAGTATATTTTGGAAGGTGTTTGCTTGTTGTTAAGGAGGACCGATCTCAGGAACCGTAATTTATACAACATCATAAATCATAGCAGTTGGTGTGCTGTTTGTTCATCGCTTGATTCGGGCCTGTGAGCTCGACTGACCTTGTGGTGTGGCCTGAATATCTGCCGCAAGGTAAGTCGCTCGCTCTTTGATCCAGCGACAACACGTAGGGCCGGTCCTTCCTCTGCTTTTTGATTAATTCCTGAAGGAAATGATAATTCATCTTGAATGTATAAATATGTTATGAATCGTGGAATAAATCAAAGAGTAAAGGCACGATAATTAATTATAGCAGTATCTAAGAGAAGAGAGTGTGTTATGTCGCTTGCTTCCTCTCAGCGTTATGATGAGAAGAGCTGTAATTACCTTCCTGTTCGAGAGGCTGCCTCCGGCTGTGCCGATTTGTACGCTCCTCTGGGCCTGCCGGTCGTAAACCTTTTCCCAGGCTAATTGTCATGAGGGCCTAATGCACTGCCATTGCGAATGAGAGCGCGCGGATGGGGCGCTTTCACAGAGAGCTCGACCTAACTGGAAGATTTGTTCCAAAATGCTCCTATGATGCCTTAAAAAGCTGTCTATGTAGGCAGCTTACTAGGTTTTGGAGTGGCGTGTGTGTGTGTGTGTACCTACTTAACTATATTTTGGGGACAAAGTTGTACCCAGAAGTGACCAAAACCTGACAAAATATTTAAAAATATTAAATTAAAGTTTTTAAAAAAATGTAAAAATGCAGAAAGTTTTCTGGTTTAGGGCTAGGGTTAGTGTAAGGGGAGATAATATAGATAATTTAGATAGCTAAGTATGTAAGTGTGTGTGTGTGTGTGTGTGTGTGTGTGTGTGTGTGTGTGTGTGTGTGTGTGTGTGTGTGTGTGTGTGTGTGTACCTACTTAACTATATTTTGGGGACAAATTTGTACGCAGAAATGACCAAAATCTGACAAAGTCTCCAAAAACAGGGACGTCCTCATTTGTAAATCTGTTATACAAATATATTAAATTAAAGGTTTTTTAAAAATGTAAAAATGCAGAAAGTTTTCTGGTTTAGGGGTCGGGTTAGTGTCAGGGGAGATAATATACAGTTTGTACAGTATAAAAACATTACGCCTGTGGAATATCCCCATTTAGATATCTGTGTGTGTGTGTGTGTGTGTGTGTGTGTGTGTGTGTGTGTGTGTGTGTGTGTGTGTGTGTGTGTGTGTGTGTGTTTCTTCTGGCAAAAAATACAAACAGAGTTATGAAGGTAATATGATGCCATAAAGAATCAAATGCGTAGGGTGAGATTTGTGAAAGTATACATAAGATTGTGAGTGTAAAGTCAGTTCATGCACAAGAGCAGCTTTGTAAAGGTGTAAATCGCGTTTCATGATTTGCAGCGTTTTACTGTTATTCGTAAGAGTAATTCATGTATTGTGAAACTGCAGCTTCATGCTAACGCATGCTAATGCTCACACTTTTGGCACGTTTTTTAATGTACGGCCAATAAGCATTGCAGTGAACAGTGATTTGCAAGCAAAAACAACTGCAACGGATTGAGTGCGTAGAATCAATGTATATGTGTGAAAAACAAACTGTTGCAAATGTCTAAATGACTTGTTGTGTGCGTAGGAAAAGAAGTTCCCGAAATAACCCGATATGATCCGTCCTTCCTTTCTTTTATCTGCACTTACAGTTTTAGCTTGATTCTCTCTGTCACTGAGTTTTATAAAAGTCCTTCGAGAAATGAAATATCTATCTTCAGTGCTTAAAGCTCTTTTATATAAATCAAAATAAGTCGAATTCTCTCTCTCTGTGTGTGTGTGTAGCTGACTTACTTTGAAGAGGTTTATACACTGTAAAAACTATTCTGTTAAATGTACGGTAAAAAAACTGGCATCTGTGGTTGCCAGAAATTTACCGTAAAAAATACAATAGCAACATTTTAGGTTTTACAGACTTAACTTAAAATTTACAGTTATAAACCGTATTTCTATATCTGATATGTTAATTTACCAACCTATTGAAGTATTAATATCTGTTTTGTACCATTGTAATACACTAACAACCAACAATCACAACAATAATGACAGTCACATGATCAATTAAAGCTCATCACAAACAGTTCTTCCACAAGAAAGTTAATACTAATATAATATATATTATAATACTGCGCAATGTCATTCACACAAACATTAAACACCATCATGGTAACACACATGACATTTTAAAAATGCAATAAACATTAATTTAACAACATTAAATGTAACATAAAACCCTAATGTACATAACTGATTAGAAAAAAACTAAGAAAACGATGAAGAAACATAGTTAGTTCAACAAAAATACATCAAATGTGAAGTGTCACGCAGGGAATTGTGGGAATGTCAATTTAGGTTTTTTTCACTGTAAATTATACAATGACTTGTTTTTCACTTCCAAAAACTGTAAATTTAACGGTATTTTACAGTAAAATTACATTAAATGTACCATTAGATCAGTTATTTACAGTATATAGTAAGGAAACTCTCAGTTACTTAACAGTTTTTCACTGTATCTTTTACCGTTAAAATCACGATCATTTTATGAAATCAAAATTGTCAATTTTTATTCTTATTTCTTTATGGAATATTTCAGTATGTATTCTAAATTATTTATTGTGCACACCATTTTTATTTTATTCGTGTGTGCTCATAATCTTGAATCAGAATAACTTCCCCTCCCTCTTGCAGTGACATCTCTTCTCTTCTCTGATGACGAGGGCGGGGCAACCTGTCACTCCACCAATAGCAAACCACAACCATCCAATCAATTCCCCACGAACAAACACAAGACCCGCCCTACACTTGTTCTTGTTCCAGAAGCCGTTTCACTCAAATATACGTCACAAAAGGGAAGAAAAGACTATAAAAACTTCTGTTTCATGTTGACCCTAAGCACTGACGATTTGCTGTATTTTACCGTTTTGACTTTTTTGTGTATTGACTTGTACTCTGTTGTCACTTTATGAAACTTGTGTGTTTCTTCAGACATTGTCTTGTTCGTTTTATTGAGTCGTTCAGGTGAGCTCACACGTACGCGTCTCATCGAAACATTAGCGAAAGCCTTTCAAGGTTTAATTGCAAATATATAATATGCATATTTCAAATATTAACGAGGGAATCTCTTTAAAAGCTCGCTATGTTAGACTGTAAACTGTAATTCAGTTCCCAAACTCATTCAGACGGTCTCAAGCACTTTAAACGATGCATACTAACATTTAGAAAGTTCATTATTATTCATGCTAATGTTAGAGATGGTCAATTACTTTTCAACTAGTGTAACCTTGAATATTCCTGCCCATTTTGCTAAAACAAGTATCACTTTTATTTCTGGATAGTGATTTGAACAAATGTTATTTTGGTATTATTAATATATAATTGTAAACATTAATTAAAATAATTGTATAAATAATACTAAAATAACATTTATGTTAATTTATTATTTATATATTATTTATTCTTATTATTTATTTGTTTTATTAATTAATTAATTAATTAATACGTTTTATTTTTATATTTTCATTTTTAGTTCAGTGTTTCATAATTTGATGTGCTTTTAATTGTTGTATATATTTCTATATAGCTTTTTTGTTTTTATTTTAATAATAGTAGTATACATTAATTAAAATAATTGTATAAATAATACTAAAATAGCATTATGTTAATTCCTTATTTATATATTATTTATTCTTATTATTTATTTGTTTTATTAATTAATTTGTTTATTTTTTCATTTTAGTTCAGTGTTTCATAATTGTATGTGCTTTTAATTGTTGTATATATTTCTATTTAGCTTTTTTGTTTTTATTTTTATAATTTTAGTACTTTTACTAAACTTTTGATCTCAGTAAGTTGCAAGGCAAAAAAAAAAAATCTTAATATTTTTTTTATTTCAGTTTATTTTAAAAATGACAGCAATTTTAAATAGTTTAGATAATAAATCCCCATTAGTACTAGATATATCAATGTTACCTCAAATTATGTGTCATGTTGTGCAGTTTTTATTACGTTTAGGCTGTAGAGACTATAATATCACTGAGATTTCAGGACGGACTCTTTTGATGTCGGTCCGCCGACTAGAAAACACCTTAACAATGCAATTAAAACCTTCCAGAACACGGGCAAACACCTCTCATGCTTTCTTCAGAAAATGTGAAAATTAGTTCTGTATTCTACAGCTTTCATCCTAGCCCAATGTCCCTATTTAGAGCTAGAACACATTGTAAAGTGTTAATGAGTGTCTCTGTCACAGACTGAAGCACACTAGCAGGTTCAGGATCAGGTCATTAGGTATTCCTGTCACGCCGGTGTCCGCAGCACACGGCACACAGAGCTGGGATAAATAGGTTTCAGCAGGCCTGAAACCGGGACTCTCCGACTTTATCACCCGTGTCCGGCACGTGTTAGCAGGGTGTGATCTCTGCTTCTTTTCTCTTTGTCTTGCTCTTCTCTCACACTCTCTCGTGCCTGTGTGAGAGAGAGTTCACACATGTGGTTCATAGAAGTGTGAGCTTTAGCCCTGCATAATCTTCTGCATTTATTGCATTACTTTAAAGGGATAGTTCCATCAAGTTTGAAAATTCATGTGTTTTTGTCACCAGGTCTCTTAGCGTGATCGAGTTACTATGTGTAGATATACTGTATGGAAAGCTTAAAGGTCCCATATTGTCAAAACTGACTTTTTTCATGACAGCAGAGGTCTAGGGGCGATGAAACTACCATATAAGTTTCAAAACAGTCGATCCACAGACAAATGCACACAGCCTGCATTAAGTAGCTGTGCCTTTTCACGAGCCGTTGTGACTTCCGTATGAATGTGACGTCAGAACTACTCAGTCACCGCCTTCACCAATGGTGGGTCACTCAGAAAACAACAGGCCAATCAGAAGAGAGGCTCATGAATATTAAGTAGACAAATCGACCTGTTCTTGTCAGAGCTCCTGAGAAAGGAGCTGTAAAAATATATTGAGATGGTTTTTGGTACTTATACCGCAAATATATATTCTTAAGGACATCAAAACCTAAAATAAAACTTCAGAAAGGTGAACAATATGGGACCTTTAACTTCATGTGTGAACTGACTTGTACTCATTTTCCAACTTGTTAACCTTTACAAACAATATTCTATGCATTACCATATGCGTCATATAATTTGTTCCTCAGTTTCTAATTGGTTTATTTTGGCTGATGAATACTATGGCAGCACCATGGTCATGCTATAGTATTTTGATGTATATATGGCAATGAATAAATAATGCATACCTTAGTACTTAACGGAAAACCATGCACCTGAAGAATCATGTTTGAATGCTACCATGAGCCGTACCATGGTACTTGACTAAATGCAAACAGCGGCATACTGACTCTCTGTGTGTTAGAAACTAATTTAGTCTTTGCATATGCAGCTTACAGAAAGCATAACTGTATGCGTAAGCTAATTTGTTCCTCGTTTTACAAGCTGCCTAAGTTGTTCAAAAGCATGTCAAGCCAATTCTACACGGAGCCTTCAGCCCCAGTAAAACACAGTAAACATGCATCGAACTGCTTGCTGTTTTGCATTAGTGACAAAATGTCCACGCAGCGAGTTGAATCTAGGACATCAGACGAGCAACTGTGGCGGCTGGTGCTTTTCAAGAGCGAAGACTTATCAATGACAAAAAAATGTGTGCACACTTAATAAAAATTTTGTTTTATTGATTGCTGCTTCTTAAAAATTGGCAATATGCAAGAATCCATATATATATATATATATATATATATATACAGGTGAAAACCTTTTCACAATATTCTAATTTTGAATTTGGGGGTTTCATAAGCTGTAAGCCATAATCATCAAAATGATAACAGATAAAGGCTTGAAATATCTCACTTTGCATGTAATGAGTCTATGTAATATATTAGTTTCACCTTTTAAGTTGAATTACTGAAATAAATGAACTTTTGCACGATATTATAATTTTTTGAGTTTCACCTGTGTGTATATATATATATATATATAAAATAATAAAATTGGGACACATTTTTAGTATCCATCCATCCATCCATCCATCTATCTATCTATCTATCTATCTATCTATCTATCTATCTATCTATCTATCTATCTATCTATCTATCTATCTATCTATCTATCTATCTATCTATCTATCTATCTATCTATCTATCTATCTATCTATCTATCTATCTATCTATCTATCTATCTATCTATCTATCTATCTGTCTGTCTGTCTGTCTGTCTGTCTGTCTGTCTGTCTGTCTGTCTGTCTGTCTGTCTGTCTGTCTGTCTGTCTGTCTGTCTGTCTGTCTGTCTGTCTGTCTGTCTGTCTGTCTGTCTGTCTGTCTGTCTGTCTGTCTGTCTGTCTGTCTCTGTCTGTCTGTCTGTCTGTCTGTCTAATTCTATGTAATGTAATTCTATGTTTCTATCAGTTCTATCTATTGTTCTATCTATTGTCAGGTTTATAAACCTTCAAACTTCATGGCTATTTAAACTTTTTTTCCAAAACTTTCAACCGAGGCTTTGTCAAGTCAACGTTTAAAGTCTATCTTGACAAACTTTGGTTTTCTAGTTAAAGTAAATGACTTTTCGCTCATTTTACAGGCATTCTCAGTGAAGCTCTGAACAGTGCACAACCCTTCTGGATTGCTATTGGTCAAGTTGGCAATGTAATGAGGTCATGTGACATGTATACTAAAACTTTTGCATTATATTCTAATTTTTCGAGTTGTATGTATATATATATATATATATATATATATATATATATATATATATATATATATATATATATATATATATGGATTCTTACATATTGGTTTTGAGGTTTATAGAGCAATAATAAAATTGGGACACATTGCAGGCCAGACTTGAACCCGCATCATTTGCGAGCACCAATGCTCAATGTGTCTGTGGTGCATGCATTAAGCGCTGTGTGTGTGTGTGTGTGTGTGTGTGTGTGTGTGTGTGTGTGTGTGTGTGTGTGCGCGTGTGTGTGTGTGTGTGTGTGTGTGTGTGTGTGTGTGAGAGAGATGTGTGATCCTCTAGCTCTACAGCTGTTTAGCACGCGCCGCCTCTCGCCGCTGAGCGCTGGTTTGTTATGCTGCTAAAACTAATGCCTTGTCTGCATGTGTACGGACAAGACATTTGTCATTTAGAGTGGCGTTTCTACAGACAGTGTGTTCATGTAGAAGTGTGTGTGTTTTATAAATAGGTCTCTCTCGCTGTAGCCAGGTGGAATTGATGCGCTTCAGCACATTTTGCTGGGTGTCGTCAGCGGAGGGTTTAATTTTTACAGTCCTGACAGCATGAGGTCTCGAGCTCCAGAGAGGCTGCGCTCGAGTGACGCCACCGCTGTGCAAATGTTAGACGTGTTTGCGGACGCAGCATCGGCGTGCTGCACACACACACACACACGCGCACAGACAAAACACCCATCACTCTAGTGTCACAGAAATAGGGTCAGACACACAACACACTTTTAAAGAGCATCTGCAAGCCTCTCTTTGTCTGGAGATCTCACACACCTGGAGGAAATGCCGACTTTATTTTAGTGCATCTCTTCTTGCCGATATATGCAGCGTACAGTCAGAACGCACTGAGAGATTCGGTTTCCCACAATGCAATGCTCTCGACTTGCATAAATCTATCTATCTATCTATCTATCTATCTATCTATCTATCTATCTATCTATCTATCTATCTATCTATCTATCTATCTATCTATCTATATATCTATATATCTACCTACCTGTCTATCTATCTATCTATCTATCTATCTATCTATCTATCTATCTATCTATCTATCTATCTATCTATCTATCTATCTATCTATCTATCTACCTACCTGTCTATCTATCTATCTATCTATCTATCTATCTATCTATCTATCCATCTATCCATCTATCCATCTATCCATCTATCCATCTATCCATCTATCCATCTATCCATCTATCCATCTATCCATCTATCTATCTATCTATCTATCTATCTATCTATCTATCTATCTACCTATCCATCTATCCATCTATCCATCTATCCATCTATCCGTCCGTCCGTCCGTCCGTCCGTCCAATAAACCTTCAAACTTCATGGCTTTTTAAACTTTTTTTCCAAAACGTTCAACCGAGGCTTTGTCAAGTCAACGTTTAAAGTCTGTCTTGACAAACTTTGGTTTTCTAGTTAAAGTAGCCTAAATTAGTTTTCGGCTCATTTTACAGGCATTCTCAGTGAAGCTCTGAACGGTGCACAACCCTTCTGGATTGCTATTGGTCACATTGGCAATGTAATGAGGTCATGTGACATGTATACTAAAACAGTTACGTTTTTTGTTGAATAATATTTCATATGCTTTTTAGTAGGTGGCAACATACAGTGTATAATGTGCACTTTTACGCATTGTGAGGTCATGTAACAATATAGCATACTATTGTTTGAAATTAATAATGTTGCATATACTGTTGCATAAACTAGACATTATATACAGAATTTAGCCTATTGTATGATTTTTATTTTATTTTTGCATTACATTAGATCATTTTGGGGTTAAATGTGCAAAAAACTGTATAGTATGCAGTAAGCAGTAATCTTAATCTAATAATTGCTTGGGAAAAAGGTAGATGAATATATTAAACAAATAGATAACAGTGAGAATGGTAAACTTTTGAATGTCTTCAGGTTCAGATTATTCTTCTAAACAGATGTTCTGTATTCAGAGAGCGGATATGAAAATGTGGCAGTGTGTAAACGTTCAAAGACGATGGCCCAGAATCCACTTCAGCTCAGCATTTTGTTTGCTTACGAATGGCGAAACACATGATGTGTAGAAACGAGGCCAGATTCCTTCGGTCTGCGATACACACACGCATGTCGAGGAGTGAGCCGCGGCTCGCTGGCACGAACGCACACAAATTAGCCAATAAAAACGTGTGAAATGGGTGGCGGAGCACCAGTCGAGGACATGCCAAAAGAAATAAACATCAGCTCTCTTTCGCAAGTGAGACACGAGGTGGGGGGGAGGACAGGAGCTCACTATCTGCTCCGGCAGAACGCAGGAGCTGAGTCAGATAGTGGCATTAGTGTTTGTAATCAAAGCGGTGACACGTGTTTGCACAGCGCCATCAGCTCAGGCAAACCAAACGTACACAGTCTCCAACACACAAAAAACAACGACAGCTGACTGTGACGTCGAGCGCTCAGAAGTGTGAACGTGTGAGTGTATGAGTTGTGTGTAAATGATGCTGGTGTGTGGTAGGTGTTGTTTCTGACCGTTTGCTTGTAGAAACGACACACAAGTACGTGGAGATAAACGGCGCCTTCGATCAGCCTTGAAACCGAAAGCAGAGCTGGTTCGTGTGCAGAAGTGTGCAGAGATGTGCAGCGGTGCGTGTGTAAAGCGATGAATGGCTGTTGAACTTCTACATGTCGTCTGCATATGCTGCATTTTTATTGCATTTAGCTCGTCCATGCATGCGTATCTGCATGGCCATTCGAGTGATATAGATCTGTTTGGGTGAATCCCATGAAAACATCCTTGGTTTGTTTCTTATAAATATTGGAGTAAAATAAGGAATTATAATTCTCACTTTCTGCATTTTTATTGCTATTATACAGTATTTTTTGTATTTTATTATTTTGTATTCTGTATGTACAGTATGTATATATATGAAGACTTCAGATGCAAAAGCCTCTAAGTGCCATCTGAAATTTTCTTCTAAAATTAGCATTTTTATCAAGCTTGTATATTTAGGTTCAGTAATTTCACTTTAATGACAATTAATAGTTCATTTTCATTGCCATTAAAGTGAAATAACTGAACATAAACATACAAGCTTGATAAAAATGATAATTTTAGAAGAAAATTTCATATGGCACTTAGAGGCTTTTGAATCTGAAGTCTTCATATATACAGTATATATATATATATATATATATATATATATATATATATATATATATATATATACAGTGCTATGCATAAATTTAGACACCCATGCTAAAGTTGACTAAAAAGAGGAATAAAAAATCATCTTTTGGAAATTGAACTTAATGCCTTAATTTAAAAAATGAGGAAAAATCCAACCTTTAAGGACACCAATTTTCTTTGTGAATGAATTATGTATCGTAAATAAATAAATGTTCTTCCTTAAAATACAGGGTGCATAAGTCTGGACACCCCTATGTTAAATTCCCATAGAGCCAGGCAGATTTTTATTTTTAAAGGCCAGTTACTTCATGGATCCAGGATACTATTCATCCTGATAAAGTTCCCTTGGCCTTTGGAATTAAAATAGCCCCACATCATCACATAGCCTTCACCATACCTAGAGATTGGCATGGAGTACTTTCCATAAGATCATCTCTCAATGCAAATCAAACCAGCTATTAGGCTAACTGAAATAAAACCATGCCAATCTCTAGGTATGGTGAAGGCTATGTGATGATGTGGGGTGAAAAGATGATTTTATGCATAGCACTGTATATAAGATATATACATTTTTTTATTGAAATCACATACTACCATCATTTATAAATACATTAATATTTAAATATA
The DNA here is from genome assembly GCF_964197995.2 of Scardinius erythrophthalmus. Taxonomy (NCBI): domain Eukaryota; kingdom Metazoa; phylum Chordata; class Actinopteri; order Cypriniformes; family Leuciscidae; genus Scardinius; species Scardinius erythrophthalmus. The sequence goes on along the minus strand of NC_138240.1, from coordinate 3,227,885 downwards.
GATTTACTATTGTATAAAGTATTCATATTACAGTAATGAAAATGAGATTATATATTTTTTTATATATATTTTTTTATATAAAAAAAATCCTAAAAATAAGCTTCACTTTCTTTATGAAAAATATAATTTCTGATTTCTGTATTTTGATTTTTGGGTGAGATTTGACCCAGATATGTTCTCATAAGGTTTCATGAGGTTCACCCGTAGAGCAAAATCAATTTCCTTCTTTGATTTTTTTTTTCTTTTTTTTCTGTGCAAATAAAAATGTATTACTCCATAACAGTACACAAAATGTAAATGAGCTAAATGATGACGTGTCTCATTTAGCTTCCACCATGATTCTTTAATCGACACTCATTTCCCCCATTGGTCAATGCAGCATTGCTGTGGTGTTCATGTGCACTTGTCTCATCAAATCTTGAAGGCATCAGTAGATATTGTAAGATTGATTGAACAGTTACATGTGCATCACAGAGATTTTCAGCTGGCTGTATAGGATCCATTATTTTTCGCTCCCAGACTTCCAAGGGTTTGAACTCCCACTGTCTGTTCAGGGCAACAGAAGTCTGGAATCTCCAGAGTTTTCATTTAACATGGTGTCGAGCTGTGAAGTGTAATTTCAGTGGAATCTAAACACACTAATTGAATATCATAACTTTGTGAAGCTGCTTCTCCTAAAGGTACCTGAAATTTTAATTTAGACTTCAAAAGAGCTCCGACTTTAAAGTAAATCTATTGTTTTTCATTTAGACTCGCAATTTTCCCCTCTCTCTCTCTCTCTCGCGCAAGCGGCGCGCCGTACGTAGTTATGATTGATCTGGTAATTAAAATATGCAGAGAAGGAAAAAATATTAACCGCTTCTTTTTGTTTTAGAAAACAGCCAACAGTTTTTTTTCTCACCGCAGCAGATAATTAAATTTTGCACATTGATGTTCTTTACGCGGCATTCATCTCCCTCATTATTTTTCCATTTTCGTCTTTCTGCCGAGAGATCGATAGATTGATAAGATGATGTTGCTAATCTTAAATTATTTAAGGGGAGAAAAGTTACACTTACTTTGCTGCCGGCAAAGTGTTTGAACTTTCTTTCTCTTCTGGAACTGCATGCAATCCTTCATTCGAGCGCACCGTCACAAACAAAAGCAACTCGCCTACAGAGTTACAGTCGCTACGTCAGAGCAAGGAGGAATGGATTCATTCATTCCGTTTCCCAGCCTCCGTTTATTTCTCTCGGAAAATATATACAGTAGGATGCTGCGCATTACAGATCGATGGTTGTCAAGACTAATACCCCAAACAAAGAGAGAAATGGCAATTCAAAGAGAGAGCATAAAGTAGGCCAATTAGTACCTTGGGAGCGTTTTGCGGGGAGAGATAGCGACGCAACGTGTCATTTGCGCTAACGTTGAGGCCGATTGTTTATAATATGACCTGACAGTTTGGGGCTCTCCAGTATCGGATTAAGCACAATACTAATTAACATTTGGCTGTGTGAGGAGCTGGTGTGGAGCATCAACAGGAGAGAGTTTAGCAGAAGAAACACGCAAAAGAGGTTTTTGTCTAGAGGAAGTCTTCACTAAACGAATCATTTTACTTTGACCGTTTAGATGTGAGATTTGAGATGCATGTGATTTGATCAATCCACTGACTCTAAATATTCTACTTTGCTGTGTAACTTTGTGCTTCATGCATGATTTTTATTCTTGGTGTGTCGTCACGATTAACTAGGAAGAGAAACCGAGCGTATGCTCTCAAATATTTGTGCAAGTGTTAATAATTGAACTCTGTTTAGTTCAATTAAAGTGGCGTCTATTCATTCCCTTGGTTCCTGTGGTGATGGTGATTGTCACCCTTTTAATTGGGTCTCGAGGGATTAGTGTCAAGGGCTCTCTCTTTCTTTTTTGCTTGTTTTCCCCAGAGTATCTATTGACCACTGACAGGTGTGAAAGGACCAGCCGGGGAACAGGTTCACATTTCTTTCGGCTGTAGAGCGTCACCTTTAGTCTCGCACTGAGCTCACGGCTCTGATAAGATTTCTTTTCCTTCTATCATCAAGAGAACAGAGCTGGGATCAGTGTTGAGAGAAACTAGCTAAACGTAGCGCTACTAACGTAACTGCATTTGTCTGTAGGGTGACAGCTGTTTTAAAGGGGAACTTGGCAACTATTTCAACTTAATAAAACCGTTTAGAAATCATTTGGATGGTTAAAAAACCTGTTCTGGTGAGAACGGTGACTTTCCCCGCTCCCCCCAGCGTTCCCAGGCGGAAAACCAAACTTGAAACATGGGGACTAACGTCCCGGTAAGTTGAAATAGGAAGTCTTATAAGAAGCGAGAACGAGCGAGAAACACAAACTGCTTTACGGCAAATCGACATAAACACGCTGTTCTATGATACTGTGTATGATGTATTACCCACCTCGGTAGACATAGCTCCACACGATAAAATTGTCCGGCTCCGATAATTACAACATAACACGAGCAGCGCTAGAAAGGGGGAGGAGGGTGCTGCAAGTGATTCTGCAGTGTTGTGAAATATACGGCCCACAGCTGTAGGGGGAGCTCGTTGAGAAAACACGTGACAACAAAAGGGAAAATCAGCGAAGAAATGGCTAGAGTTGCCGTGTTCCCCCTTTAATAATAGTTTAGCTTTTCCAGTAACAAGCAAATGTAGGAGTAGTGTGACAAAATGTTCAACCCGATCTCACGGCAATTCGTACGGATTTTACGAGGTGGTTAATTCGTACGAATTCATACAACCTCATTTTTGCTAAATCGTACAAATTTTACGAGTTGCCCAATTCGTATAAATTCGTAAAAATGACCTACGCCTGCCCCCGCCCCTGGGGTTTAGACAAATGTGACCCTGGATCACGTCACCAGTCCTAAGTCGCACGGGTATATTTGTGACAATAGCCAACAATACATTGTATGGGTCAAAATTATCGACTTTTTCTTTTAAAAATCATTCGGATATTAAGTAAAGATCATGTTCCATGAAGATATTTTGTAAATTTCCTACTGTAAATATATAAAACATTTATTTGTGTGAGTGAACGCGGCACAATCGCGAACATAAATGGACAAATTTAAAGGAGATTTTCTCAATGTTTTGATTTTTTTGCACCCTCAGATTCCAGATGTTCAAATACTTGTATCTCGACTAAATATTGTCCTATCCTAACAAACCATACATCAATGGAGAGCTTATTTATTCAATTTTCAGATGATGTATACATCTCAATTTAAAAAAAAATGACCCATGTGACTGGTTTTGTGGTCCAGGGTCACAAATCGTACGAGTCGTACGAATTCGCACGAATTAGCCACCTTTTACTCATTCATACGAATTTGTCGTGAGATAGTGTTGAAATGTTACATCGCAGAATTTGCTGCACACAGAACCTTTCTTTCTTTCTTATAGAAACATTTGAGTATTGAGTTTCAGAGTAGCTTCACAAACTCAACTTCACTACAATAATTGTGAGCATATGTGTCTGCCCATATGAGTGTGTTTGTACCTTATATAGCAGAGATATGAAGAATGACTGGAGGTGCACAGAGATCTTATTACATTTTATATTGAGACCAATTTTATCCAGTGGTCTGAAGGACAGACATCTATTCCCCGACTAAATCAAGTCGTTGTGTCCTGTCCCGCAGTTCAAACATGCACACGCGTTCACACTCGCTCTTCTTCACATGCACTGCTGCCTTCTGCTTTGTGTTCGCTTTCTTCAAGGATATGCAGACTTTCAAATATGTCTTTTAAGATTTAACAGATGAATTGCAGCATTTTAAGTTTCATTTAATTGCTTTAATCATCGTTTTGCAAGCCAGGCAGATTCTTATCCCCGTCTGAAGCTCTTTCTTCATATGCATCACACACGAGGTTTATCTGACGGACACAGGGCGATGTGTTTCCGCAGTTTACCATGGTTAATCCAGTTTACCTGCGTGTAATTCGTGACCCAGAAGTCTCTGTTTGTATTGTTTTTAAGGGCTGTTTCATCAGGGATGGGGAGTGTGTAATGCGAAGTGTCATTTAAATGCTAACTGCATCTATTCAGCATATAAATAGGAACATGGCTTTCTTTGTGACTTCCACTGTCACGTCGGAGTGTTTGCTTCCTTTTAACTGCAGAAAGATTTTAAAATAACAATCTGTAATTGAGACGACTGACAAGCCGATGCCAACAAATAATAACACCGTGTTTCTTTGACTTTAGGCACGATTATGTCCTGAGGCGGATTTTTTATTCAACGTCTTCATTTATTTTTGCTACTCCTCAAATGTTTTATGAAGGGATTTGTTTTTGTTTTTTTAGCCTATATACAATATTACAATATTAAAATACGAAAATCTATCAAAAAATATTTATTACATTCACTATAACAAGGATACCTTAACATAAAGTGGAACCAATTATAAATAACAAAAAAAGGTAAATAAATGTAAGCCATTTCAATATTGATCTGTTTGTCAAATTTTATAAAAAAGTGAAATATAGTTGCCCATAGTTGAAGAAACACCCATAATGCACTGCCTTACTGTCTTTAGTTTGCAACTGCAACTAATTGTAGATGTGTTTGATTTCTCTATATTGTGTTTTTCAGGCTTGTTTTGTAATTTTGATGCATGATGGGAGAAGTGTTTGTTGTTCGCTGATATCCCATGATTCTTGCTCACTGACTCTCTTCTGTAAACCTTATAGGCACTGGGCCAATTTACTGCATTAAACACAAAGGCTCATATTACACAAACAAAAGCAGGGTTAAAAGCAACCGAGTGCTGGGTTAATAGTTGAATCCAGCATGCTGGGGTGTTTTATTAAACTCAATTATTTGTTGAAAATTTAACCCAAAATGGGATTAAAATTAGAAATCATACACTGTACGACTACAGTAACAACACAGGCAACAGTAATCTATGTTTAAGCAAGAACACCAGAAATTTATAAAAATATAAGCAAACATAAAACCGTATGACGTACGTATTAGAAAAAGTGCAGAAAAGAATGGCAACTAAAAATATACAGTTTATACAGTTAAACGAAAAACTTTAATATTGAATAATTTAAGAACAAATTTGACTAGTTATTTCGTAGAATTTTTTTCTGAAGACATGTCAAAAAAGTTTGTCATAATTGTCTTTTTATGCCATAATTTAGACTTTTTATGTCATCATTATTATTTACCAAAGCATGATTTTTTTTTTCCTTTGAAAAATTGTCTTTCATAGAAATGTTTGAAAATATGTTTAACAACCCATTTTACTTCTATAAAATGAACTTCATCGATCAGGAATTGATTGGATCCTGAAAAGTGAATGTTGAGGAGAAGAGGTTTAAGTATAAGAGAAATTTTCATTTTTATTGGAAGAATAAGACCAGGAATGGGTGTAATGGAAGTAAATAGGGTTAAATTTGATTTCGTCTTGACTTGAAATTCTGTTTTTGTACGCTGTCCCATTAGGAGGAACAATGCATCATCTGGGTCACCAAGCGGAAGCATTATTACAGCGAACGTGTCCGGCCAAGAAACTGGCATTTAAACAAACAGACTGAATTTACGTTGTGGCTCTTAGAGTTTGGCTCCGAGTCGTGGTGCTGGAGGCTTTGGCCGGTGTCCAGGAGCCCACGGAGGAGGAATCCCAGCCTGGAGAATTATGGGACTCATCAGCGTTCACTGAAGCTCCTCTGGGTCTCATTCCACCCGCTGCTGATTTATACCACGTGAGAGGAGGAACGAGGTCTCGCAGGTCATATTCATACATGCCTAAGTGGCTAGAAATTATTAGCTGCTTATCGCCAGCCCATCCGCATCATTTTTCACGTCTCGGGATTTTTTTAAATAACCTGCAAATGCTCGCAGACATCATTCACACATGCAGCGTCAGTTGTCTGATTTACATCACCTTCTGATATGATGTTTTCACGCAAACTAAAAAGACGGGTGCTGGTCAAGGTTAAGACCTCGCTTTGTTCTAATTATATCAGGTGATGTCACACCTTCGCGGCGCGCCGGTGATCCGTCTTTTGACAGCCCACAGTGAGAGCTGTGAAAAAGGAAGGATATCTCTCTGTGAAATATGCATGACATCAAAAAGCCTTAAAGGTTATTACAAATTAATAATGAGAGGATAAAGTTGTAAAAAATAGGCCGGCCGTGGTGGGTGGTGTGTTTTAAATGTTTAATGTCGCATGCGGTGCTTGTAGATGACCAGCTCTCCTCCTCGCTTCAGGAGTGGTCAGGAGACTCCACGAGTCGATGAGTGGGGGTGCGTGTTTTTCATTTTTATCTGTGGTGCTTTAAAGGGGAAGAATGAAGACACACAACTTCTCTGAGAGAGTTTTAGCATGCCAACAATGTGCTTTAGCTGAAGATTTCATTCTCTATAAAGCACTGCTGCAGCCATCAGAAAACAGTCTTTATGAGTCGCAGCTTATAGTTGTTTTAATAGTTTGATTTAGTTTAAAAAATATATTTTTAGTCATTTTGTGTTTTTGTAATTTTTATTAGTTTTTTTTTTTATTTTTTAAAAAACAGATCAAAAATTTTTTTTCATTTTTTTTTTCATTTTTTTCAGTTGTAGTTTTAGTTACATCAAATTAAACTAAATGCAAATTAGAAATGTTTCTAATGTTTTTAAACATTGTATTTCAGTAGTATTTATTTTCTTTCAAGTGACAAATGATTCACAATTAAAAACATTTTAGTTATTTTTTTAAATAGTTTTTATTATTTTATTATTCATTTTTATTTTAAGTTGAAATAAAATAAGTTTAAGTTTACGTTTTTATATTTTATTGTTTCAATTAACATTTATTTTATTTCAAGTGATGGAAACATTTAAAAATTGTAATAACTAATTAACTAATAATCCTGCTTTTAACCGTAAATTTCAAGAAGTTTACCTCAAATACCTGCTGTGTTCAAAGTTCCCAGCAACGTTCTCATTATTTGCATAATTGTCTTTGTTAATTTAGTGCAAAAAAAGTGTTGTGTTAAAGCCATCTGTTAGAAAGACTTCACAGATTAGACAAAGCACAATATGTAAAATGCGTATTTACAAAAAAAGTTAAGCCTCCAACCGGAAATGTTCTGCTATACTTGTTTAGGTGCTTCCTGAAAAAGATTTGGGACTGAGGCTTCCCCATTGTGAATTGACCCTAAATGTGGATCTGTGAGTAATCTGGATCATGACATTTGCTCTTAAATGATAAGTCTAAAGAACAAGAATGTGCAAAATGTTTCTGTTTGCACCTTGAAATGGGCTCTAGAGATCAGTTTTTGTTCCAATCCTGAGAAGAGATATTGAGGCTTCCATTAATGACCAAAATAAATAAAAAAACTGGTGGTTTTGTAATAATGACACATAGGGCCCTATTTTAACAATCTAAGCGCATGGTCTAAATCGCAGGCGCAAGTTCACTTAGGGCATGTCCGAATCCACTTTTGCTAGTTTAACGACGGGAAAAATGGTCGGCGCGTCAGGCGCATGGTCTAAACGTGTTGTCCCTATTCTCTTAAAGAGTAATGGGTGTGTTTTGGGATTTACGTGCGTTAAACCAATCAGAGTCTCATCTCCCATTCCCTTTTAATGCCAGTTGCGCTCACGCCATGGCAGATTCGCTATTTACATGACGGAATTTGATAGTGGAAAGACTCAACGCGTCTCGAGAGCGCAAACGTAACTACTCGTGCGCGAGGTAAAAGTGCACAAGCAGATCATCTACGGAACAAGCCGGATTCCACCATAATCTTTATGTACATAATATAATCTTTTACATTGTAATCCTTTTAATTAATTTTAATATCTGGCATGTTTGTGTGCTTCTGTGCGTCCCTGGGTTTAATAAGCAGAGTTTGCACGCGTTGTGGACCCGCCTATAGGCGCACATTACTAACGCGCTCTTTAAATAACAAAAAAAAATATTTGCCATTGACTTTAGACCAGGTTTCACTGGGTCAATGGCTCAGTCTATTTCTGTTGCCTCAAAATAGCAACGCTCCCACAATGCGCCAGAACACACACCTCATTCTCAGACCAGCAGCCCATGGGCGCAAATGCATTTGCTTTTTAATCAACGTGGCGCAGGACGTGAAAATGATAACTGCGTCGGGCTGAAACTAGCAAAACACACTTGCGTCGCGCTTGCCGCTGCATTGCACTGGGTGTAAGATAGGGCCCATAGAGTTAATCACTCAAAAATAATTAGAAAATTATAAATGCTCAAGCTCCATTGGACCACTTGAGATGGATTAACCCTAATAAAACTGCCTTTATTTATCTCCTTTATCTCATGCGTCCACATGATGTCAGACTTTTGAGGGGGAAATTACTGGTCGTTCAGACTCTCCTGACTTATTATGAAAATATAGTTTTGCTCATCCCTATTACATTTCAATGAATACATTATTTCTGCAAGTACCGCAACCGTTCCGTATCTGTTCGTATTCCTGTGACAGCACAAAAGATTCTCTGCTGACATCAAGTTCACTGAAGCTTCACTAAACAAGGAGCTGAAGCCTCTGTAG
>NC_138240.1:3191843-3214343 GCF_964197995.2 Scardinius erythrophthalmus | reverse complement strand
TCATCCATTATTGCATAATAGAAGTCTTAAAGGGACAGTAGCAAAAACTGCCTGTTTATTTCTAATGCTTACAGGGAGCCTGGAAAATAGTCATGATAAACTGCTTTGGTGCAAGAAACATTATATATGGATTTCAGAGGGGGAAAATCAACAAAAGTGTTGATAATTATATGTGCACCTGAATTTAAAGGGATAGTTCACTCCTAAATAAAGATTTTGTCATTGTCTATTGAGAGTTACAGCACAGTCAGTAAATTTTGACTTAATTTGGTTCTGTTCCTCACACAAAGCTATCGTATGACTTCAGAAGGCTTGAAATATAGTGATAGATTTTTTTGTGATACTTTTATGGTTCTTATATGTCCTTTTAAAAAGCTTGAAAGCATCAGTCCACTTTCATTGTAAATGTAAATGTGCAACCAGTATGATTCTTCTAAACTTTTAATTTTGTGTTCTACAAAAAAAAAAAAAAAAAAAAAAAGCTTATAGGTTTCAACACAACAGCAAATAAACGACGGCAATTTTTTATTTTGGTGTGAACTATCCCTTTAAAAACGGCTAATTCACACTGATTGTGATTAAATTTAAAATTAAAGTCACTCAATCTGACAATCTTTGTCCTCATGAACCCAAACTCTTTCCGTAGCACATCCTAAATGTTGAGCCATCATGGCTAAACATGATGATTCACTGCTAATTGCATAATCACCAGTTGTGATAATTGTAATTGATGAGTGTATAATTGCTAATTGCTAGTCTTTACTGGAGTCTCCTGCCTCATGCTGTCTTATTGTCACATTTTACACCGACTCTTCTTGATTTCTTTGTGCCCCTCTTGACCCGCACACACAAGTTGCACGTGTGTGAAAACACACTCACAGATTCTGAAAATTACGTTTTTCAAATTAATTATGGGATCCAACCACAGATGCTTTTGGCAGTCATGCATTTGATTTATTTTTTATTTTTTTCCGTTTGTGCGAATGAGAAATTAGTCAGTGAATGAATGCTGGAGTGTGTTTAATGTAAAAGCTAAATTATACCTTTGAAATTTGGCAGATCGCTGCTTTAAGTTTTGGGACTAAGAAGTATCTTAAAGTTCTCTGCGCTTTGAAGCTGTAATTATAAAGTACTAGAAGACGTGCAGTGCTGAGCTCTGCTTTTACAGACTCGAAGAAGAAATTACTGTAAACTTTTCAAAGAATTACTATTGGGCTCGTGTCAGACACGGCTGGTTCAACTATATGGACACTTCTGGCCTTTTGAGCTTTCTTAAAACACACTTTCAATAGCAATGTCCGACTGTGGAGATACACTACCATTCAGAAAGATTTATTTATTTAAATGAATGCTTTTATTCATTAAGGAGGGACAATGTTACAAAAGATTTCTATGAAAAATAAATGATGTTCTTTAGAGCTTTCTATTCATCAAAGAATCATGAAAAAAAAAAAACGATCACGGTTTTCCACAAAGATATGAAACAGCACGACTGTTTTCATCATTGATAATAATCAGAAATGTTTCTTGAGCAGAAAATCATCATATTAGAGTGATTTGTGAAGGATCATGTGACACTGAAGACTGGAGTAATGATGCTGAAAACTCAGCTTTGATCACAGGATATAAATTACACTTTACAATATATTCACATAGAAAACAGTTATTTTAAACTGTAATAATATTTCACAATATTACTGTTTTTACTGTATTTTAGAGTAAATAAATGCAGCCTTGGTGAGCAGAAGAGACTTCTTTCAAAAACCGACCTCAATCTTTTGATTGGTATACAGGAGAAATGAATTTTCCTGAAGCAATAAATGTAATTTCAATTTCAAAAGAGAACGTTTTAAACTGTAATTGTTACAGAATGTTTTAGAAATTCACAGTTCAAAAGATCAAGGTAAATATGATTTCTCATGAAAGCCTTTTAATATTTCTCAGTTATCCATCTTAATTAATATCAATATGATTTTATGCAGCACAAACATTGCTGTCATATGTTGTCTGGACTTCTGAGACTGATGCTGGATCAGTGATGTGGAGGCGTCCCGTGCATATTAACATCATGCACACGTGTGTGTGTGTGTGTGTAATTGATGTCTAGGCGCTGCAGTTGACGGGTTAATGGTGTGATGTTGGAGGTAATCTATGTGTTCTCTCGTTAAGAGATGATGAAGTACTCTGAGAGGTACGTAAAAATGTTCAAATCAAACATGATGAGGATGATAATGGTGATGATGCTTTCGTCTAATAAGTCATTATACCCTTGACAAATGAGGGCTGAAATGGTTCTTCATCTTGTGTAAATTCATAAGGAAATGCTTGTTGTCTCTTGCAGAATTACAGGGATTTATCTTTGCGTGATTATCCGGCCATATGCGAGACAGTCTGTGTGCAATTCATTCATGTTTTCAGTCCTGATGCTGCAGGAAAGAGAAAGAAAAAAACAAAATCGCGCATTTTTTTGTCTCCAATAAGATTCTGAACAGATCAGATACCAACTCAAAATATCTTTTTTGGGTAATAAATCATTTTTAATGTCAGTAGTATTTGACTCTTGTGTTTTGAGCGGCTCAACATGTCAAGTTCTGGCTCAACCAATGGCATGAGTTTGGGGTGGGACTATTTTTTTGTCTGACCAATGAGGGGAGTTGTTTTGCGACTGTCTAGTGGTTCAGAAATGACAGACTTCAGCTTTAAAGTTGAGACATGAGTAGACTTGAATAGTGCTGTTGGGAAGCAGCATTAATTAAAGCGATCAGATCAGCAGATGCTCTGCCTTTTTTTTAACATGTCCTGTAAGCATCACACACTCTTTCCTTGCGTTCACTGGCTTGTGTTCTTCGTATGTGAGAGCTCCAGTGCTGATGGAGCCACTGAAGGCCATGTCTTTGAAAAAAGAGAGAGACACAATTGCTTTTAGACAGCGAGCGCGGGAGACGATTGTATCAGTATTGATTCCTGTAGTGTTGCTGTATTCTGCATGAAGTTCATGAGGCAGCGGCAGAAGAGGACTGAACGAACGGCAGACTCCACATGATGCTTATAGAGCAGCTTCAGGATGACATAATGCCTACTATTTTCAAAGAAAGTATAAATGTGTGCAGAATGCAAATTTTCCTTCTACATTTGACTAAATGTGCAGCATGCAACAGCACGCAGAATATTGGATCCCACAATGCTACAGTATAAATGAATGCTATACTGAATTAAATGCCAAATGTGATACTAGTATCAGTGTGTGTTGCATGTTGCATAGTGTTTTACATAATACCGCCTACAGTTTTTAATTCCTCAGTGTCAGTAAATCTCATGAAGAAATGCCTGGCTCATATTTCACCTCAAAACCAATAAAAATAAATAAATTTTGCATGTAAAGAAAGCCTATTTTTTTAAGAACCATTAAGATTGTTTTCTTTTATTAATGGGAAAAAAAATGCAGTGATGAAATTAATAAATTAATTGACCTTTTAAAATTGAAATCAGCCTAAATTAAAGGCAATGTACAGCAAAAACGATTTTTACGCATAAATAATTAATTTGTTTAGCATTGTATTAGGCTTCTTATTTTTGAATCAGAGATTAAGGTGTTTAATAGTGATTATATCTGTTTTATAATGCTTAATAGTGATTAAGGTGTTTAATAATGATTATATATGTTTTATAATGTTTAATAGTGATTAAGGTAGTAATTCTTTGAACGTTTAAAGTAATATCTTCTTCTTCATGAAAACCATCCAGACAGATCTAAAATAGAAACACTTATAATAGCCTTACCATAGTGAATCAGGGTAAGTATTGATGGTGGATTGACTCTTATATACTTTAGATTGTGGGCTGAAATATGACCCAGATCTGTTCTTGACACTTTTCACTCGTGTGTACTTCACAGTATGCAGGATTGCAATGCAGCCATTGACTTCTCTTCACCCAACACACTTTGATTTATAAAACATCCTTTGAGTCAAACATTAATGACTTGATTTGAATATAAAGGACTTTGTGTTTGATTTGAGTCGCAGCCGCTGTGAGTCTCTCTCCTCCCATCACAACTGGCATCAAACCCGCTTCACCCGCAGGCCTGTCTGCTCGTATTTCACATGGGCAGCAAGCGTCCCGTCAGGGTTTTCAGCGGTAACCTCCCCTCCAGTGTGCACTTGAATCTCAATGACGGCCCGAGTGTTGTTTCTGAGGTTTTCTGTGTGGTCTTTGCAGCTCTAACCCACATTATCCACAGGCACAGGTGCCCTCTCTATGGGGCCAGGTGGCGGCCCATTCTGCTCCCGCTCTTTCTAAATGAATCCGTAATTGGTTTGAGTCACCTGTGGAGAGGAGAATAGCAGGGGTGATGGGTCGGGTTAGTCGAGGTTGTGTTTGAATCTGACCTGGCTTCAGTAGTCCAGCACAGACTCAGAGCTGTCAGCAACCCTTTCCTCTTCATTTCTGACTCTCTCTCTCACACACACACTTTCTTGTCCATCTATCTTTATGAGGACATTCATTGACACAATGCAATCTCTAGCCGCTTACCCTAACCTTACCCATCACAACTAAGTGCCTAACCCGAACCCTGACCCTTAACCTCATCATAACCTTATCCCTAAAACCAAGTCTTGACCCTCAAACAGGCCTTTAAAGGCTCTCAGAAAGTGAGGACCGGCCAAAATGTCCTCACTTTACTCTCTTTGTCCTCACTCCAATGGTCTAAAACTCAAACTGGTCCTCACAAAGATAGTTGTACAAGTACACACACACACACACACACACACACACACACACACACACACACACACACACACACACACACACACACACACACACACACACAGTCCAGTACTATTTACAAAAGCATAAAAATAATGAAAAATGTTTCTTGAGCAGCAAATCATCATATTAGAATGATTTCTGAAGGATCATGTGACACTGAAGACTGGAGTAATGATGCTGAAAATTCAGCTTTGATCACTGGAATAAATTACACTAATATATATTCAAATTCAGAACAGCTGTTTTAAAGGGTAAATCATTTTTCACAATATTTCTTTTTTTTACTGTATTTTTTGATCAAATAAATGCAGCTTTGATGAAACATTTTGAAGATTAATTCATACTGTGTATGGCGTGCTAAAAATGTTAAAAATGAAACACTATGCACTATACAAAGCTAAATGTTTTGAACAGTAGTTTGCTAAATTTTTGTCACATGACCATTTTTACATTGGAATTATTTGAAATTACAGTGGAGTTATTTAGTTTTAATATGCAGTCCAGTTTTAAAATATTTTTAAGTCGACATGAAATCAAAATTGACCCTATTTACTCTGTTAGCGCATATTACAAGTCTTGTGGTGAACAACTGGAAATTCACTTGGAAATGCGTCACAACACTGGAGAAAAGTCATGTGCAACTTCCGGTTCACTGGGACTTTAACTTTTAGCAGTTCACTTAAATAAGTCTGGAAAAATCACAGTTGATATTATTTATGGTTTATTCATCAGACTTGAAGTGGAAGTTCATTGTGAGATACAGTATTCTGTGCATGTATTATTAAGCCATCCATGATGCACTGTACACACACTGCAGAACTGCCTCTAAGCGCGCCCGTAGTGAGTGTTGTGATGAGTGTGAAGCCGGTTGAGTATCTGCTATATTTTTCGCAGTATCGGATGCTTTGTTGCATTGGTGAGTTTATTAGACAGTTTTCCTCGAGAGCCATCATACTAATGTTTTTCTCCGCTTAAGTACTGGAACAAAGTTTATTTGCAGCTCTGCGGTTTCAACATATGGAGCAGAATTATTGATTGTAATGTTTTCTTATGTGTTGCGTGGCCCTTAAGTGTGTGCTGGATTGATGAGCTCATCTCTCTGCTGCAGGTGGTTGCGTTGAGCCAGCGCAGTAAGGAGGCGGAGTCTGCGTTCCTGGGAATATACAAACAGCTGATCGAGGCCCCAGGTGAGCTGCACACCTGCCACACACACACACACACACACACAGAGAGAGAGAGAGAGAGAGACCTGCAGAAACAAGGAACATTCATGACTCAAAGGAACACACCTAGCCTATAAGAAGTAACTTGGGGGGGGGGGGGGGGTGCATTTAACAATTAAACATCAGTTAAAAGCATCATATATCATGTATACAGGATTTTTCTTCCTCTTTTGAAGTGGATGAGTTTGATGTAGACACACACAACATAACAATCATGAGCTCTTTTGTTTTCTATGACCACCCATCTTTATACATAAACATACAGTTCAGTGTTATTTATATACAAGTATAGTATTTATTCAAAATTTTTATTCGCTTTTATGTTTAATTTTTCAGTTTTAATAAAAATTTTATCACATGCTTTTGTCCTTTTATTAATATTTCTATTTAGCTTTAACTCTTTTAACTTTATTTCAGTTTTAGTCAGTTTCATTCGTCAACTTCAACTTCTTTTATTTCAATTAGTTGGCAAGAAAACATTTCTAATTTTCATTAAAGATATAGGATATATAAGATTTATATTAAATATTAATATTTTATTTTATTTCAGCTTTACTCCAATTAACGACAATTATTTTTAATATGGAACTTCTTAGATAAGGACATCTTAAAGGTACAGTCACAAATGCTGACAATGTTTTTTCATCTCATATTTATATCTTCTCTTATTTCGGCTTTATTTTAATTAACAAACTAATAATTTTATCATTAGTTAACAATAACAACACTGATTTAGTCACTTAGTCCACTGTATTTAAGTGCACATTTCCATGAGCTCATTAACATATGACTGACATATAAACACTTTTTTTTATTATTATTTTTTTTATTACAGACAGAACAAGTAACAAGCATAGCATACAATATTACAAAACAAAGCGTGGCATTAACTGGTAACAGGGGATCCAAAAATTATATCAAAATATTTTAAACACGTTAATGACCAATTTCAGTGAAGACATAAAGCAATCAAATTCTACTCTAAACATTTTAAAGATTGGGGATGAATTTTTGTTTATGTATATAAAATTTTGCCAGCAGTATAAATAAATTAACAATGTATTCAAGACCTTTGTTAACATTGTTTTCATAATACACAATAATATCCTTTAATGTAAAAAGTATTTAATCTTTACTAAAACATATAAACACCTATCCGGCAACTTGGTTTGCTCTGATGAAGTCATATTGATATGGACGTCTTAAAGATACAGTAGCACAGACTGTCTGTTAGAAAATGATCATGTAAGTAAAACTAAATTATGAGTAATATAAGAGTATTATAATATAGTGTTTAAGAACGTGTAGAAAGTGCTTGTTGGAGTGGTTTGGGGTCGGGTGGGTCCATATGGTCTCAGGTTCTGATGACTGCAGTGGGCCAATCAGAGCTCAGCTGGATGTGAAATGTGGGATTGATGAGGCATGTGGAGCAGAGGAGAGACGATAAGAGCGAAAGAGACACAGACGGCAGAAAGAGGACAGGGGCCTGACGCTAGACCGTCCTATCAGAGATCACAGAAGGCTTGATGCCACTCTTTACACAGTCATTGGGTAATGGAAGCTTGTTCTGTAGAGATAAACTCTGTTCTCAAACCTAGGGAGCTGCCTACCTAGACAGCATTACAGGTGTCACAGGTGCACTCCTGACGAGACGGCTCTTTAACTCTTCCCCCGCCAGCATTTTATTTAAAAGTTGCCAGCCACCGCCAGCATTCTTCATCATTTTATCAAAATGGAATATTTTGTTGTATGAGTATCTGAACATGCAATATATCAAAAGAAAGAATAGAGCCTCGGCTTTTAAACAAAAACAGGTTTTTTTATCAACACTTCTATCAAACTTTTATCAACAAACTTATCAAATCGTATTTTTGTCAAAGACTGCATCCAGATGTGATTCAGAACGATGATCAAAACACAGATGGAGTAGATCGAGTCCATCATCACACTCAAAGCTTCACAGTCCTGTCGCTCGACATTTCATTCAGTAACATTAGACAGTTTTGATTAATCTGCTGTTTAATGTTGATGATCGCGTATTTCTGCTTACATATGTTATCGCCATAGACAGTAAAAGAAATGGACACAGCGACCCCATTGGATTCAACAGAGAAAAGTGAAGTCAATTAGAAGCACTCACTTCCTGATGGCTGAGCGTACCGCGCAGACTCAAACTGAGCTTGACGACGTAGATGTGACGTCTGTCTTCTAGTAGCTGTGCCGAGAGAAATCTGAATCATTCCCTTCCGAATCTTGCAGAGACGGAGAGTGTGAGTAGTAGGTGTCCATGAGCTAGGAGCAGGAGAAACTCTTGCTAAGTATTCTGATTAATTATTTTGTCATTTTGCCTCCACGTCCCCCCGATTGCCCTCGAGCTTCTCCTCCTGTCCATACGGTAATCTCTCTACTGTGCGACAGAGAGTCGCGTGGTTATGACGCAATCGTTAGCCTATTTTTACAAAAACTGCTTCTACGGGGCCATAACGCAAGATACAAGGTAATGGAGCCTTTTATACATTGTCGTGTTTCTTCAGAAATAAACAATGGACAAATGAAGTCTTTAAACGTCTCAGATGTAAAGTTATTCGCTGTCAAAGTGACGCCAAAATGAATGGGAGTCAATGGAATGCTAACAGCAGGTGATGGCTTGCTAACCAATGGCGGCTCCCGGGGAAGGTACGCTTTCCGGGTGCTGGATTACCCCCTTGGTTATGGCTTGTTTCTGCAGCTTCTTCACCTGTGTTTTGATCAGGAGATTCTGTACTCTTTCAGTTGATGTGTCATAGCGCCCCCTACCCTATAACAGTGAAAACACGGAAAGCTGTAAATTTAAAGAGTTAAAAAGGCAACTTAAAGGGATAGTTCACCCAAAAATGAAAATTCTGTCAACATTTACTCAACCTCAAGTCGTTCCGAGTTGTATGAATTTCTTCCTTCTGCTGAACACAGAATACAAACAGTTGTTGACTTCCATAGTATGGAAAAAAAAGTCATCAAATGTTTATTTACTGACATTCTTCATAATATCTTCTTTTGTGTTCGGCAGAAGAAATAAACTCATACAGGTTTGGAACAACTTGAGGGTTAGTAAATGATGACAGGATTTCAATTTTTGGGTGAACTATCCCTTTAAGGCAACATAACTAGACGGCAATCCCAGAATGCATTCTGACTGACTCAGTGAATAAATCCAAGATGGTGGATAAGGCAACCTATATGTCATTCAGTGCTGAAAAGTAATGATTTCTCAGTGTGATTTAAAGTGTATAATTGTAACCACTGTTTGTGTGTGCAGCATATGCTTATTAAAGTATTGCAGCGTTGATATGTGCAATTGAAATTGTGTTTTGTGCAAGCAGTGCTGTTTGGAGTAGAGCAGAGTGTTTCAAAACAGCCAAAAACCCAGTGAATAACTCCGTTTGACCTCGTCTGTGGCATTTATTATTATAAATTTTTTTTGGCTGGCTCATTTTGCACAAAAACACGTTCTGATTTGCATGCCACCAAGGGTGACTGTGGTTAAACGTGGCTAAGGTTTCCCCCCAAAGCCGTGGCCATCAGATGTCATCGGTCTCGTGTGATGCGAGCGTAACCCGGCGCTTGACCCTCCCTGTGAAGAGCTACATTTTCATCGGTATCGACCTCTGACGGATCTCGCCATCTGTGAGGGTGAGCCTGTTGTCTACAGCAACCTATTAATCTGTTCCTTCCTCTGGCTTTGAGCAAGGTCACCCCCCCCCCCATCCCGGGGAATGAACCGTTGCAGGTGCATAAAGGACAGTAAACCCGCTCAGCTTCCAGAAACACCAACATGCTTGTGGATTGTTGATCCAACATGCTTGTGTTCATAATCAGAGCACAAACACAATCTGTCTTTACTTGTATAGCAAAGTGCCACAAATCAACAATTATAAAAAACCTGTTTTAAATAGTTACATGCAAACCACTAATCTCACGCCAATTCCTACGTATTTTACGAGGTGGCTAATTCGTACAAATTCATACGACCTCACTCGTACAAATTTGTACAATGCCTTAAATAATGAGGCTTACTTTTCTAGAGAGAATCTACGAATTAATACGAATTGGGCAACTCGTAAAATATGTAAGATTTAGCAAAAATCGTACATATTTTACGAGTTGCCCAATTCGTATGAATTCGTACGAATGGCCTACGCCTGACCCCGCCCCTAAACCTGCCCATCACTGGGGTTTACACAAATTGTATGAATTCGTACGAGTGTGTGCGAGTTAGTGTGTGCATGCGCATGTGAGTTTGTGTGTATGTTTGTGTTTGAGAGTGTGTTTGTACGTGCATGTTTGTGTGTGTGTGTGTGTTTGTGTGTGCACTGTGCGTGCTTGTGTGGGAGAGTGTGTTTGTGCTTACGTATTTGTGTGAGAGTGTGTGTGCGTTTGTGTGTACACGTGTGTGTGTGTGTGTGTATACCAAAATAAAAAATCTTTGTATACTTCTCATAAAATGTTATTAGGGTTAGTATTGTTGGTTGTGGTGAAAATGACATCATAATTTTGGGTACAAAAAACTTTTTCAAAATATATTGTGGTGAAAAAATGTTTCACAATAAAAATTTAAAATATTTATTAAATTTCTTTAAATAAATATTCAAATATTCAAATGAGTTGCCGAATTCGTTAGCCTGGAAATCCAGACCTAAATCTGAAAGATTAATGGTCTGGCATCGTCTAATGAAAATCGTCCAGCTCGAGGGGCGGCACCAAGCATGTGTTTGAAAATCTCACTTCATGCAATTGGATAACACTACGACCAATCACAACAAGCCCCATACGCTTAGCTACCAGCGGAGCTAACTGGTAGATTAGACTCTTGCCGTATCCGGTCGGCAAAACGGCAAAAAACGCCCTTCTTGCAAAGGAACGATTCGAGCGCCGTCTTCTGTTCCTCTTTTAGATAAAAAGCCAAGTCTAACTCGTTCATTGTAGCGGCCAAAGCCGTTTCCATCCATAGCCATCTTGCAATGTTTACTAATCACTTCGACGTCGCAGCGCTGTCGTCATCTCTCCTCTGGCCCGCCTATATCAGATAACCCGATGTGATTGGTGCAGCTCGGATACAGGGGCATATTTAATGAGCATCATTACTCGACACCAGAGTAACTCGCTGAGCAAATTCAACTTGTGCTCTCGCGAGAACTCTGGATTACCAGGGTACTAATTCGTATGAATTCGTACGAATGACCTACGCCTGACCCCGCCCCTAAACCTGCCCATCACTGGGGTTTAGACAAATCGTATGAATTCGTATAAATTGGTCGTGACTGAGATAGCGTTGGAATTTCTGAAAAATACTTTTATTTTCCAATAAAGATGAGTTGTCAGATCAGGGCTGGACGATAGGATGATATAAAATGATAATCCTCTGAATTGTAAGAAAAACTCTTTAGAAAAGTAAGCCTCATTATTTAAGACATCATTCATGCCACAATCAGTGTGGGATGAATTAAGTGCTAAAGTTTAATATGTAAGGTTAGGGTTGCCTTAGTAATAATATCCCGTTTTATGTGATCATGTCATAATCATGATTCTATAGTTACTGTACCTGTAATATTTATTCCCCAGTACTGTGTTATGATTCTCTCCATGAGGTTCTCTTCAGATAAACTTGTATCTGACCGCTGTCTTTAAAGCGTTAGAGTCCTGCGACCGCTGCTTTAATGCGCCGCTTGTACAGTATTGATAAAGTTAACACAAAACATGCTGCTCATCTGTTTATCTACAAAGAGTTGAGTTTGTCTTTTCACTGCAGGAGGAGGCGAAGGGAAAATGCTGATGTTTCCTTTACGGTCTACATGCTAATCGCTCTGTGTGTGTATCTCTTTCTGTCTGATATCAACGTGATGATGGCTCCCCGTTTCCACGTTCTTATGTTTTGCTCTGTTTTGCGGTTTCGTCAGCAATTATTGAATCCCTGATTGTTCAGCTGTGTATAATTATGAAAAAAATAATTGTAAAACAGATGTGTTTCTCCAACTCTAGCACTTTTGGCCCTGTGGATGTTTAGAAAATAAACTTGCACTTTCAGTAGTTTATTTAATTTGTCTACTACTAATGTGCGACATCGATTTTTATTTTATTTTTATTTCCATCATTCCATCATTGGTGTTGGAAATGACATTTTAAACATTCCTGTCCAACTTTTTTTTTCTTGCTAAGAGTAATTTAATAATTTTATGTATCCTGAATATACACAATTAAATATTTTAAGTTTTGCATATTGTGACAAAAATTAAATTACAGCCTAATTGGAAATGAAAATAACAATTTTATGTAAAAAACTTTTTATTTATTATAAATATTTTCTACAGTTTATTTCATTATTTGACCATAGTTATAATTTGAAATTGTTTTTATGGTGAATTTTCATGTGTTAAGATTGAGAATGTATCACGAACAAAGTTAAAACTATAAAATCAATACATAAAATACATTTGAGTATTAAAGGTCCCGTTCTCAAAATACCCAACAGATCATTTTTTACAGCATGTTTAAATTGACATTTTTTGGGGCTCAGAAAAACGAGCCGTTTCAGTGTGTCCCCTTTAAATGCAAATGAGCTGCTGCTGGACGACACAGGGGGCGGAGCTTCATGAGCTCGCGCTCAGTCTGTCAGGAAAATTTCATCTCACGGAATGATGATAATATCAGAAACTCTCAGTAACGGCGTTCATTTCGAGTCGGACAATAATGTCTACAGAGTCAGAGTGCTGTATAGAGATGAAACAGGTATGGTTTAGTAGTTTAATTACGGTTATTATAACGTATTTGTCATCTGCTTGTAGGCTATGTATCCATTTTTTATTAATAGCCTACAAGTCTGCTGTCTGAATGATGATCAAACATATACTGATGAGTTTAATAAAGTTTATTGTACATCACACAAAAGATGAAGCGTCAGTTTTACTTCAGAAAATCACCGTAAGAGCTGAGTAAACACAGTAGCCTAAGTTATAAGAAGTGCGCAAGTAGCCAGTAGAGTTGAGGGAGCATTCCTGTGGGCGGAGGTTAGTCAAGAAACGGTTCTGGTGATGTCACTAATGCAGGATGTAGAGGGGTGTAGTCCAATCGAGCCGTTTTTTGTAGTCAACTTCTGTTAAATAAAATATCTCGCTTGGCATTGAACTTTGAGCTTTATAATTTTACAGATATTATTTATGCTCTAACAGCAACATTACACACTAACTAAAGTTTGGAATCGCATGCAACGGGACCTTTAAAAATAAAATGACAGTGGCATTCATATGACAAAACGAGTTAGTTATTTCTGTTAGTATTAATAAAAATCAACCTTTGAAGTTGAAGAAACACCTGCAAATGCGCTATATATATATATATATATATATATATATATATATATATGCTATATAGTGTGTGTGTGTGAGTGTGAGTGTGTGTGCATGCGCATGTGAGTGTGTGTAAGTTTGTTTGCGAGTGTGTTTGTGTGTGCGTGCTTGTTTGTGTGCGCTGTGTTTGAGAGTGTGTTTGTGCGTGCATGTTTGTGTGTGTGTGTGTGTGTGAGAGTGTGTGTGTGCTTGTTTGTGTGTACATGTGTGTGTGTGTGTGTGTGTGTGTGTGTATACCAAAATAAAAAAATATTTGTATACTTCTCATAAAATGTTATCAGGGTTAGTAGTGTTGGTTGTGGTGAAAATGACATCATAATTTTGGGTACAACAAACTTTTTCAGTATATATTGTGTGGTGAAAACTTTTTCACAATAAAAATGTAAAATATATATTTTTAAATAAATATTCAAATGTCATTACTTGTCATAGTTGTAATTAAAAATATTTTTATGCAGAATTTTCATATTTTGGAATTGAGAATGTATCTGGGACAAAGGTAAACGATAAAAGCAAAATATAAAGGACATTTCAGTATTAAAAATAAAATGATAGTAGAATTCACAACACAAAAAAGATCTATTTCTGTTAGTGTTGATAAAAATCAACCTTCAGGACATAAAAGCGCTTGCAGTTAAAGAAACATGTTCCCGAAAGACATATAGTGTGTGTGTGTGTGTGTATGCGTTCACTAAAATAACGTTTTTTTTGTTGTTGTTTTTTTTTCATAACAAATTTAAACATTTTATTTCTTTGTCTGTTTCCACGATTGGCAACTTCCTCAGATCTGGCACTGGTAGCTCTTGAGTTTTGGCTCTTAAGGGAAGGTCTGTTGTCTGGTTTCTAAAAGCGTCCGACTCGGAGCGTCTCTGTTCTCAGGTGAGTCTTCTGGGAGGCTCGCGGCTCACCTGATGTTGTTAACAGGCCATATGTTACACGTTCCCCATCCGAATCCCCTGCAAGAACAGTCATCAGAGCCTTCGCCAGCCGCAAATAACACACCTCTCGGTTATGTGTTTTTAGCGCCGTCGTATTCATGCCCCGCGGTCATATGGATGCTCTCCGTTTTCTGCATCCGCTTACTGGAGGAAAAGCGGGTAAAGTCAAAGTTAGTCCCTCCTGAGGAGCGTGTGCTTGTACTGTCACTCAAAGGCGTCTCTGAATCCGTCTCACCTGGAGAGGCTGTTGCCAGGGGCGTCGCCGTAAGACACGCGCCGCGGGTGCGCGCTTTACCTCTGCCTGTGTTTTTGTACCCATAATCCCCCTGTGCCCCCCTCCACACCTCTCCCTCCACCGGTAACCTCCCCTGCACACCTCCACCAGTACCCCTGAGGCAGTGTCTTGCTCTTTTCATGTCAGTCGAGGGCTCTGGATCTTCTGAAATCTCTGCATGTAGACCAAAACGAGCTCTGTTTGAGAGGACCGAACTTTAGCCGGCTCTGAAGACGCCTTTGTCATGAAAGACCCTGTAAACCTGCCGCTTTCTCTAATGAATGCTAGTGCTATTGCGCGGGCTAGTGGTGACCAGCGGTACTGCGCCACACTTCAGCAGGTGAACTTATTTACTCATCTTTAAACCTGAAAGCCTGGCTGACTTCACACGGTACGGTAGGCTATTCATAAACGCTTTGAAAGTAACCATCCAGACCACTTTACTTATACAGTACTGTCAGGCTCCAAATAGGACAAAAAAGCTCCTTTAAAGTGTTTTGAAAGTAGTTCATACGACTCTTGCGCTATATTCCAAGTTTTCTGAAGTCATTTGATGCTTTGTTTTGAGGAACAGACCCAAATTTAAGTCATCATTCACTGTTAATCTTCCTCCGTATAGGCTAGCACTCAAATCATTTGGGTTAAATATGGCATTTGGCATCACTGATGTCAAACATGGGTTTTTTTTCCCCATTTTGAAAGAAAATATGAAATTTGAGAGCTGTGAATCAGCAAATTACGACTTAAATTTGGGCTTTAACTTTCGTTTCGCATACTTTCAGGCTCCAAATAGGACAAAAAAAGGTAATTTAAAGTGTTTTAAAAGTAGTTCATACAACTCTTGCGCTATATTCCAAGTTTTCTGAAGTCATTTGATGCTTTGTTTGAGGAACAGACCCAAATTTAAGTCATCATTCACTGTTAATCTTCCTCCGTATAGGCTAGCACTCAAATCATTTGGGTTAAATATGGCATTTGGCATCACTGATGTCAAACATGGGTTTTTTTTTCCCCATTTTGAAAGAAAATATGAAATTTGAGAGCTGTGAATCAGCAAATTACGACTTAAATTTGGGCTTTAACTTTCGTTTCGCATACTTTCAGGCTCCAAATAGGACAAAAAAAGGTAATTTAAAGTGTTTTAAAAGTAGTTCATACAACTCTTGCGCTATATTCCAAGTTTTCTGAAGTCATTTGATGCTTTGTTTGAGGAACAGACCCAAATTTAAGTCATCATTCACTGTTAATCTTCCTCCTTATAGGCTAGCGCTCAAATCATTTGGGTTTAATATGGCATTTGGCATCACTGATGTCAAACATGGGGTTTATGTCCCCATTTTGAATGCAAACATCATATTTGAGAGCTGTTAATCAGCGAATGATATGATTATGAATCATATTAACCTCTTTTTGGTGCTTTTATGATGTTTTTTGGTCATTTTTGGAGTCTGACAGTGTGCATCTTCATTCAGTGTTGATCAGCATCTCCTTTAGTGCTCAAGAAATTCAAGTCATACAGGTCTGGAAAGACATGATGGCCAGTAAATGCTTGTGAACTGTGGCTTTAACCATTCAAGAATTCAAAGTTCATGACAGTTTGAGATGTAATTTATCATCCGTGTATTGAAACGCTTACAGCGGGATGTAGTTTTCACCCTGGTATAGTTCCCTCACGCATCTGTAAGCCTCTTTATGTCACTGTTTTCATGGAAGAGTGACAGTATTTTGTGTAGTTCATTATTTTCCTCCAGACTGAAGGTGAAACTCACATGAAATACTGTAGTTTTGCTCCCTAAAAAAAACAATATGCTCAGACTTACCCTTTCATCTAGAAAATAAAGAAACATTGTATTCTGGTTGTTTATGGTCCCGAGGTCCTCTGGGACCGTGTCACATGTTTCATTAGTAGTTCACACTCTGGGTGTCTTATTGTTGAAGATGTGACTCTTTCAGGGGATTTTTCGCTAGAGATCCGTGTGTGTGTGTGTGTGTGTGTGTGTGTGTGTGTGTGAGAGAGAGAGAGATCTCTGTGGGCCGCTAGAGATTATGTACTGATGATTTGTAAGAGCAGTAATAAACACAAAGCCCAGGAGATGTTTGAGATGTTTAATAATGCATTATGTTCATAAAAGTGCTGCCCGGCCAATGAGTCCCTATAGAGAACAAGCCCACAGGGAGAAAACTGAAGTGTGTGTGTGTGTGTGTGTGTGTGTGTGTTTGAGAAGGTGAATTATATAAGGCTTCACGTGTCTCAGAGCATCTTCCAGTACACTATATCCTCTTGACAGACCGTCATGGAAATAATGGCATTTTTAAGTGCCTTGCCTGATGAAATAACGGTAAATTATATTAAGAAATAGTTTGTGTGCATGGAAATGTGACTGAATACAGTTTCCTCAAAGTATTTGGACATATAAATGCCTTTGCATTAAATATCAAAATATAAAACAAAAAATTTACTCCAGTAATAAAAAATAAATAAATTCTAAACATCCTTAAAACAAGCAAAATTATGTCAGATTATGTTTTGAATTGAGCTTATTTTTCTCAGCTCATTTGAACTTTTCGTTTCAAAGAACTGATTCAACAAACCGATTCAGTTATTCATTACACGCTCTAAAACGCTCCAATAAGCCAAAGCTATGCACAACACATTATGCTCTTTACTTTTTTTGATCAAGCTTTATGAATAAGTTTTTTTCTTGCAATTGTAAGTGTCCCAGTTCAGTTCAAAGATCAGCTCATAAAATGAAGTCATTTAGGACCAAACCAAAATTTGCATTTAATTAAGCAATAATAAAATTCGTTAACACCAGACGATCTTCAGTTCAGTGAGTCTGTGAGATGTTGGTTTTGATTCACTGAAAAGATTCAAAATAACAACTCATACACACTGTATTTGCAAGTCAGTCTTGTTTTAAGGATGTCGAGCCAAAATGTTGTCACATGTTTTGCTTGTAAAGTGTGTAAATGCATCTTTGAAATCAATGGCACTTGCTCTGATATTCTGATTCAGACATTTGAAGTGTCTTTTTTTAAGTTCAGTCTCTCACAGGTGGTGAATAGGACTTGTTTTGCACCACATTTGTTCATATAA
The DNA here is from genome assembly GCF_964197995.2 of Scardinius erythrophthalmus. Taxonomy (NCBI): domain Eukaryota; kingdom Metazoa; phylum Chordata; class Actinopteri; order Cypriniformes; family Leuciscidae; genus Scardinius; species Scardinius erythrophthalmus. The sequence continues at coordinate 3,196,662 of NC_138240.1, read as the reverse complement.
AGCCATCGGTCCTCATGACTCAGATTCACGTGGCACTAGACGTCACCACTCCTGAAATCGTCCTGGTGGCCTTCGGTTAATATTCCAGAGTTAACACGAATGCTTGGCCTCTCTCGGCCGATCCGTTGGCTTTCCTCTTGTTTGTATCCTTCATCTTTTATTGAGATCACTCGTCTCTCGCGGAGCCTCACGCAGCTGCTCCTCTGCGCCGCTTTCAAGCGCACTTCACAGCTGATTCTTATTGATGTTTGTCCGACTGTGTCCTTCACAACGCCACTAAAACAAAAAGGCTTTGAGAGGCAAGTTTGTCTTTCAGCGCACGCAGTCGTAGGAAGAGACGCATCTCTCTCTTTACCTCGTTCGCTCTGCACGTTATTACTTTCTTCATCAAGGCTTTTTGCAAAAGCATTTATTATGTGACTGCTCGAGTATGAAGGGCAAAGAAATGTTGAATGTTAAAATGAGAGGAATTTAAGTTTCAATGATGTTTTTCATGGAACATTTAAGATCAGGTCACAGTGTTCCCATGGTTGTGCACAGACAAAAACGTTAAAATACGTCACATTGGTATCGGAGGAAAATTTCAGATTATTGTGAGATGTTGTGTGATGTATACTGTGGTACTGAACGATTTCAGATAGATAGATAGATAGATAGATAGATAGATAGATAGATAGATAGATAGATAAGAACCATGTCTGGTACTTTTTGGTAGTGTTGTATTAATGGATGAGTTGAATCTTTTGCTGGAAGTGAAGAAGGAAGCTGTAGTTACACTTAAGTTTGTATTATTGTAATGTAATCCTCATCTAAATTCGCCTTATATCCATATTAATCTGACTGATGTGTAAATCATGAGGAATTTATGGGGTTTTAAATCCAAATATACTAAATCCAGATGTTTAGTGTAATAGTTTTGCCCTCTCTCTCTCTCTCTCTCTCTCTCTCTCTCTCTCTCTCTCTCTCTCTCTCTCTCTCTCTCTCTCTCTCTCTCTCTCTCTCTCTCTCTCTCTCTCTCTCTCTCTCTCTCTCTCTCTCTCTCTCTCTCTCACTCTCTCCCTTTCTCTCTCTCTCTCTCTCTCTCTCTCTCTCTATCCCTCTCTCACTCTCTCACTCTCTATCCCTCTCTCCCTTTCTCTCTCCCTTTCTCTCTCTCTCTCTCTCTCTCTCTCTCTCTCTCACACTCTCTCCCTTTCTCCCTTTCTCTCTCTCCCTTTCTCTCTCTCTCTCTCTCTCTCTCTCTCTCTCTCTCTCTCTCTCTCTCTCTCTCTCTCTCTCTCTCTCTCTCTCTCTCTCTCTCCACACACACACACACATATATAGTTCTCTAAATATACTTGGAATAAATTGCCACTTTTTGTTTAGCTTAAAGAAGAAGTTGACTTGTATTTCTTGTATGATTTGTGTGAAACACTAGAGTTCATCCCCAGCAGCTCGTCTGACAACAGACAAGAGACAGTTTTTGAACTTTGCGCATCCACTTGATAGCCAAAAAAGACGTGCCACTTTTTGAGTGTGTATTTGAGAGGTACAAGAAAAAAAGAAAAAAAAACTTAAAGCGCAGCCTTGTAAATTAATTTGTTCGTGTTGTACGATGGGCGCACAGCTGGTCTCATTAGCATGCACACAACAAATAATTATAGCAAAGCTTTTTTTGCAGTCGGCGCTAGGCTAATGGGCTTGCTGGGTTAATTATGTCAGAGCGTAATTACAGAGGGCCCAGAGAGACGCGCGTGCTCCCCGCTGCTAATGACGGTGTAGCGCTGACAGGGCCGAGACAGACCGCCCTGACACACACCTGCTCACGACCGGAGTGAGCTTCAGGAGCGCGCGCTCTCGTCTGCAGGACGCGGGACGGGGATCGATGGGGTTGGGTCATCAGTCGGGGGATGTTGCATCAGGCGCGGAGAGTTTAGGCCGTCGTTTTATCAGGTGTGAGGGAAGATAAACTCTCATGAAAAGCATCTTAATTAGAGATGAAAGCAGGAGACGAAAAAGTGCAACACAGTTCGGAAAAAAATGTCATAAAGTATCATGAAGTTTTGACTCGATGTTGAAGTCAACATGTTCACATCACACCAATGAGACACACACACCTAAGAATCTGCAAATTACTGATGTGAAGATCCTCACTGTTTATTATTGAGAATCTGAAGTAGTTCTTGGTGACCCGTTCAAATACCGTCCAAATGTTATTGAAAGAGTCTCTTCTGCTCACTAAGGCTGCATTTATATGATCCAAAATACAGTAAGATTAGTTATATTGTGAAATATTATTACAATTTAAAATAGCTTTTTTTCTATGTGAATATATTTTAAAATGTAATTTATTCCTGTGACCAAAGCTGTATTTTCAGCATCATTACTCCAGTCTTCAGTGTCACATGATCCTTCAGAAATCATTCTAATATGATGATTTGATGATCAAGAAACATTTCTGATTATTATTAATGTTGAAAACAGTTGTGCTGCTTCATATTTTTATGGAAACCTTGATTAAAAAAAAAAAAAAAAAAAAATCTGGATTCTTTGATGCACAGAAAGTTCAAAAGAATAGCATTTATTTGAAATAAAAATTCGGTAACACTTTACTTGTCTAATTTTTTTATTTTTTTAAATGCATTAACTACATAACTAATAATGAGAAATACATTTGTTACAGCACTTTTTAAACTTTTTTAATGTTAATAAAAATACAGTCATGTTAGTTCACAGTGCATTCGTTAATGTTAAGAAACTTTCAATTTTAATAATATATTAGTAAATGTTGAACTTTAACTAAGATCAATGCTGTAGAAGTATTGTTCATTCTTAGTTCATGTTAACTAACTAATGAAACCTTATTGTAAAGTGTTACCAAAAACTCTTTTGAAACATTATAAATGTCTTTACTGTCACTTTTGGTCAATTTTATTCATCCTTGCTGAATTAAAGTATATATAAAGAAAACGTATTGACCCCAAACTTTTGAACAGAAGTATATGTTTATACACTTTGGCAGATGCTTTTATCCAAACTGATTTACATTTTATTCAAGTTTTTGTTGTATCACTTCATGCATTCCCTATAAATCGAACTCATGATATTAGTGTGCACGTACCGTGCAGTTTGAGCTTCAGGAACACAGGCTGGGTTCACACACAGATTAGTGTTCACTGCATGCTGTGCACTGGATACTTCTTTTTGAAATCGTCTATGAATCGATATTCGGCATGCAGTGATGGAGAGTAGTGTGCGACATCATCGTCGTGTGACCTCTTATTGTGCATGTTTGATGGTTTCCAGTTGTCATCTCAGAATTAAACACTGTTTTGGCTTTACTTCTGGTAATTCAGTAAAGAAGAATTAGGTTGTGTATCAGTTCATCCAGCTGAAATAGCACCAGTATGGTTATGTGTGGGATAACATACTACCAGAAACATTCCCCAACCGCTTTATTCTCATATTAATGTTCTGTACACATGTTGAAATTGATTATTTTGTTTATTTGTGTGCGTGGTTATGATTGATAACAGTCTATAAGGGGGGTTGCTGGTATTAGTTAACATGACCTGAAGGCAAACATCCAATCAAGCGTAATGAAGTTATGGAGAAATGAGAAAACGAGCAGTGTATGTACATGGACTGTTAAAGGACAGATTCATTAAAGATAATCGGCGATCTGTGATGTCCAAACCCAGCGCGGGCCTCAACGACACTCGTCCTCCTTTACCTGCCATTAACACTTAATTTAATCAGGGGATGATTGCATGTGATTTGAGAGAATATGTTTGGCACTCTCTAATAGCCGCCGTAATCAACATGAATAAACTTTACAGCACAAAGCAAATTGGACTGAATGAACGTGACAATTATTTTAGTATTGCAGCTCTGACATCTTTTTTTATGGGGAAAACAAATTAGCATGCGATGAAAACTGATTTTCCAAAGTCTTTCCTCCATAGACATCATATTCACTTATACTTGGAGTTTAAGATAAAATATATTTTTCCACCCAAAAAATAAATAAATAAAAATATCTATCTATATCTATATATATCTATAATATATATATATATATATATATATATAGATAGATAGATAGATAGATAGATATAGATAGCGCATATATATATATATATATATATATATATATATATATATATATATATATATAATTATTATTAAATTATGCTAATTGGAGAATAGAGTAAATGCAGTAAAATTTGAGTCAGTATCTTTGGGTGGTGTATTATATATGGAATATTATGGTATTTACATTTTTACTCCAAGAATACCCTGTTGTCAAAAAAAGCATGATAGTAACATGGGACTTTTTAAGGACCTTGGAGTACCATATATATACCATGGTACATAAAAGTAAAAAAAAAAAAGCTTTGGTGGCACCATGATAGAATGATGGTTTATGGTAATTTTATGGTACAGTATAAGGTAATATACCATGATACTGAATTCATGTACTTCAGGATTTACTTGGCTTTCTATATATTTCCAAAATACCATAGTATTTGTAATATCACGTAAATAGCACGGTATACTTCAAAAGTACCATCCAAAAATCAGATGGTAATGCTGTTATTTTGAAACTTACCATGGTACTGAAATTCATGTTTTTCAGTATTTACTGGACATATAACTTCATGGTCTTTCCTAGAATATCATCATGGCATCTACTGATGTACAGCTAAAAACCGGAAATACTATGGGACCATGCCAGGAAAAATAAATATATATTAAAATGTTGTATTGCTTTGTACGTGCGCAAAAAGAAATATCCCTTTTGATACTGTGTTATTGGTTTCTTTCCCTGAAAATTAAC